>NC_142724.1:7878787-8030303 GCF_055471065.1 Atractosteus spatula
ACATACTCATTGTCGATCAGCCTAATTCTGGTCTACAATTTATTAATTTATCTATATATGTAATTGGGTTAAATATTATGGTAACAATTTCCATAACATGTCATAGTTTGCGGTTACAAACAATAATTTGAATCAATCAGTTGATACATTATAAAAAATGAACCTTTTCTGTTTCTAGTCTAATCTCGAATATCACTTAAATATTAATTGTAATTTGTAAATGTATACTTTACTCTGTAACGTACCGATTCAACCATGAAAGCCTGTTTTTTGTTGAAGTCATACAAGCTTTTGGTCAAGTGTTTGCTATGAAATAAATTAGTTATGTATTGATCGAACAAACGTGGCACTAAAAATGAAGGTTAAAATGTCTAGATGCAATAAAATATGTCAATACAAACAGGAGCAATGCTTTGCTTCGGGATTAAATATAGATTAAAATAAACTATTGCTACTTCTAATACTATTACTACTAATAATTAGAAAATTACATAACCACTGAAACAGGAGGTAATTACTCTGAAGTAAAAGAACCCTTTAATTGTGTTTTGATTGGCTCACTGTAGTTTTAAGCAGCGTGGTGAAAGGTTGAGTTTGAAAATAGAATGGGAGGCAGCACTACTGAGAGACCTGGTAAAGACTATGAATAAATGACAAGGAGTCAGATGTCTTTACAGTGGCACTCCTGCTCAAGTGAGTATCAAGACATATCTTGCTGGCAGTACAACAGAAGCACATTTCATCATATTGACTTTGTCAAAAACTGTTGTGAAAATACATTAGATGCAAGCTTTCTGCTATTCATAGATTTCAAAAAGTGAAAAGTGCTAATAAGCCAGGATTTTACTCTGTTAAATTCTAATGATTTCAAGTGACATGCTACTGTACTTGTTTTGTCTGAATGAGCTGTACAATAGGTGTGCAGGACCAGAGGAAAAAGAAAAGTGCCGTGTGTTCTCTTATGCATGAATAACAGAAATAAAGCAAGAACATCTGGTTATCATGTCTAAAGGAAAATAAAGTGCTATTTATGGATTTCTGAAAATGAGTTTTGTAACAATAATCACTTCAGTCACCAGCAGTACCCCTCTTCTTTCTCTTTTCTACTAATAAAAATACCTCACACACCAGGGTTAAAGTGTGCAAGGTTAGACATATTTTTTGTCCTAATTGTTCTTAAGTGAAACAATGGCCTTCAAATCTTTTGTGTCTGACCGCAACCAGGTGGAATGCAAATGGATTCTTGGAATGGCGAGTGCAGCTCAGAATTGGCTGATGTTCACACCACAAGAACAGCACAGGGATGCCTGCGTGAGGGAGCAGAGCTAGACTGCAGTGTGGGGAGGCAGCCGCAGACAGCCTGCCAACTGCAGGGATTAAGGGGAGCTGTCAGATCAGCAGGCAGAGCTGTCAGGAAGTGGGGTTTGGAGCATTATAGGTGTAATGGCAATGAAGTAACCTAATCTGCCCAGCAGGGGGATTAGCAACTTCTAATGGTGCCAGAAAGTGTTCTGTTTGTATTTATTATTAAATATAATACTGATGTCTAATAATAATAATGTCAACAACTGTTTTACTGCAAAAACAAACAATTTTGCAAAACAATTTCTATTCTTACTTCAACAGTTAAGTTGAAGGAAAGATTGATGGTGATGAGTAATCAGAAATGGGATAAAATGATAAAGATAAAATGATAATGACATTTTTTTTAAGATGATGAAGAAGGAAGCAAGATTGCTTTTGATTTTTTTCTCCTGGAGATGAGCACTTCGCAGTCTTTGAGTTAGTATTGATCCCGGATAACCTAGAGAAATGTATTTTATCTGTTTGACATTTTATATTTTTAACTTACTGTGCACTTCAAAATTAGGACTGCATCATCTAAAAACTTTCCCTCACATTCTTTAAATCACGCACTCTACTGTGTTTTTGTGTGATCGGTAACTAAAAGATATTCGAAGGGAGCCTTGGTCTTCGTATGGTGATTTATATAGCTGGCATACTTGATTTATTGTTTGTAAAGGACAAAGAGAAAAAGAAAATCACTTGGTAAGACTTTAATAATAACGCCGTTTAACCTAGAACCGTCATCTGGGAAAATAATGGGTCAGACAGAACTGAGGTTGAGATATTAAAATGTACAGTTCTACGCTGCCTGAGCTGATGTGAAAATGTTAAACAATGCAGACCAAAGTGGGGAATCTGCATTAGGCAGAGCTGTCATTGAACATACAGTAGCTGCCATAGAATGTGGGGGATTACAGTATATTAAACACCCATTGATTTTTTATATGTGGGAAATTGCCAACATCTTGAAAACAGTGTCTGCACTCCAAGAATGCGTCATCTGACAAAAGACAATACGTAGTATCTATGAGACAGGTTTTCTGCTTCAAACACAATGTTATGTTTAAAGATCCAAGATTGTAGGCTTGCATTTGTTTAGAAAATAATGGCCTTTGTACTGTATACAATATACTGGAAGGTTATTAGCAAGACTGTATTGAGATAGTACTGTATGCTGGATGCTGAAGTTACTTAAATTTTAGAAATGTTTCAAAACAAAAAGAAACTTAAGAAAGTGTTTCCAAAAATTCCCATAATGTGTTTTGCAATATTTACTTTTTACACTAGCGATCATGTCCAAATGAAACATGCTGATGGCTACTGATGGCTTAGATATCAGTATGTGAGTAGTATACTGTATGTGAACTAACCTAATCTTAAAGATTATATGACCTACTGTATGTCCTAAAACATTTGTGATAAACATTATATATAAAAAATTACAAAGCCTTGGTTGCCTTTCAACAACACTGTGCATACTGTCAATGAAGATGTTCCAGAAACAAAGCATTCACTTTGATGGTGAAAGCCTGAAGACAGGCATTTCAGTAATTTTAACTCTTGGTCTTATTTCGTTGTTCTTATTTCAGTTACACAGGCAGTCTGCACTGTGCAATTTGACAGGTGTTTCCCTGTTTCACTTCCTGGGTATAAGATCATCGTAATGTGTTGCCCATCTGTGCAAAACTAATGCGTATTATGAATTCTGTGCCTCTCAAGAGGTCCAACAATAAGTCACTGACTTATTATTATGACTTCAAGTACAAACCTCCAGTAGGTGCACAGACAAAGGCAAGAATGGTAACTCCTATCCTTGTTCTCTGTCTGCTCCCTAGACCTTCATGCTCATATTCCCTGGAAAACAAACTGTTTGTGACCTGATCCCAGGGCAGCTTTTAACATTTCCAGAATATGAACTTCAGCGTTCCTTTGGGAAAATAGTTATTATACTGAAATTCAGCTAGTACCACTGTAATCTACCACAGTCTCTCTTGAAACAGAAATATATAATCAAATAGTTACCTTCATCTCTCTTAGAAATGTATTTACCAAAACCAAGAGCTTTTTTCTTAATTTTAAATAGCCCTTGAACAGAAAAATGCATACAAACCTGCCATATCGTGTTTGCTAGGACATAAAATAAAAATAGACAAATTTAATGCGGCAGCACACATCACACATTAATTCTTTTGTGTTCTGAGCAAGAATTTGTTAATGTCAGGCTGGTGGTTTTGTAATGCAAAAAATCAAATGAAGAATAATCAATAGCCTGGATTTCTGAAACATTATTCAGTTGGCCACAGTGGTATTTCTGTCTTGCTTCCTGCTGTAGTATGGGGTAGAATATTTACTTTACTTCAAAAATCCCCGTAACCTTTTAATCAACATTGTAATTTTGAGGATGCACAGCACAGTTCAGTGTAAACCTTCAGTTTGAACTCTTAGCTTCAATAGACACCTTGGAAAATACAGAGGAGTAGGCTTGCATGGAGTATAAAGGAAATTGATTTAAAATGCAGTTTCTCCAGGATAATGGTTGTTAAATTCCCTGTCAGTACATATTTTTTAAAAAATTGTGACAAGTTTCCTTTTATCCACTGCTACATTTTAGAGGAATCCAGTCAATAGCCTAAAGTCCTTTCACAAGCCTGAACAGTAGACAGCACAAATGACAAGCTGTGTTTGACGTTATGCAGCAAACTACTGCATCCAACAACCTTCACTGTATAGTGCAGGGAATTTAATTTATATGTCCTTTTTAATGTGCTTATTGGGGAGGCTGGAAAAGCATTTAGACTTGGGATGAAGAAGCAAGAATGAAAGGCTTCTGAACACTGTGTTGTTTCTAATGAATATCATTTTTGTACGGCAGTGGTCTTGTGCAGCTTGCGCCCTGCTGCATTGCATTTTCAGACAGCATGCACTTTATTTTTATGATGTATTTTGTGATTTTGTTTTTATGTATATGCCCTGAATGATAAATCATTGACAGAGTGGATCAAATAGTACTTTTTATGATTAAAGACTAAAGGGAAACTTTACGAATATGATGTAAATGTGCCTTTCTGTACCACAAAAAAGCCTCTTTTTTGAGTGTAACCACTACACTATTGCACAATCAAGCACAATTGTCTCAGTGAGAACAGAACATTTTCTTTAAAATCTGCAGAATCTAAAAACTCAAAGAAGAAGTGTGATCATGTTTTGTTGATTTATGACAGTATCTAAGTTTTGAACTTAGAAGTTTTGAATACATTCCTTGCAAAGTAGTAATGAAAATATATTTTAAAATGGGACATAGAACATCCTACACTCTACAGTGTAGTGTGAGCATTAGTGTAATAAGAACCCCTTTGAGAGGCACACATGCTCCCATAGAGATCTTTATAGGACAGATTACAAAGAAGAGTTATGGTGGAAAATTGGATTCACAGGTGCAAATCTTAAATTATTTGGACAGTCATTTAGAAGGCATTCCTTAAAGTAAGAACACATGGAACCTATTATTTTTATTGAGCCTTTAGACATCCTCCAACCCCAAGGCAGAGTGAATTTCCTGAATGAGTAACCTGGAGATGTCTGTGATCTGTGTGGCCTGAGTACCTGTGTATGACATTACATTCCATTTTAGGCGGGCAAACAGTCTTATTGTGTCTCTTGAGTAATTAACGTGTGGTTATATTAGTGAGTACTTGCTTTTCAAACACTGAAATATGATGCTTCCTTTAAACTGTCTAGTTGCTGTTCATATACTGTAGGATGGTTGCTGGACTAAGAATTACTGTGAATACTTCTAATGATGCTGCCTCTTTCTGTTTCTATTGTGTGCAGTTCTACATACAGTTGTTTGCCATTTAAAAATCTAGATTAAACTTGAACGCGGGCTGGAAGATGGTTAGCAAAATGGATAGAGTGCTGTGGAAATGGCAAATTGTGCCTGAATGTTGCCCTCCTTAGACATGCCTTTATTCTCCATTGGAATGGTTGTTCATAAGACGCTTGCCCCTCTCCAAGCTGCTGTTTCATTCCAGACCCAGGAAAGGGATTACTGTGGCAGGATTTTGATAAGCTGAAGTTTTCTTGTGCTTCACACTGACCCTTTCCATCTGCAATCCATTTCTGGAACATTTTCTTTCAAAAGCAAGCAAACCAGCACAGAGTGCTGATATACCAAGAGAAAATTACATTTTTTTTTCCATTTCTATTCAAAAGGAAGTATGACTTCTATTTCTTCACTTTTTTGTCAGGTTAAACACTGTTGGCTTAACCTCCAAATTGTGCTGAGATTTAAATAAAGCAATTTCCCTATCTGATGGTACAGTACTGTATGTACATACATCCATTGAGTTATATTTCTTTACTTTTAATAATCTCTTCTGTACAAACTGACTAATGCAGTACTGTAGTTTTAGACAGCATTGCACGTGTGTGACAGACAGCCAAAGACAGTGCCATGAATCTCTTTAAGGTGGTGAATGAAACAATAAATGTTTTTGGCAATGTACTGTAAGCATACTCTTTTTGCCGCTACTGCAGAAGAAATTGAAGGGTGTGTTGTATTTATTCATTCAGCCTTACTCCTTCGCACAGTCACTTAATATTTTTGTTTCGTCGTACAGTACACCATCTTTATTGCATGTGTTAATCACTCCATTTTTTAAAAAAAGCTAAACTTTCATGTACTGTAAGGCTATGCTGTCCAGAGGTTTATACTGAATATCCTGTCACTTACTGTGTAGTATAAGTAATGCAAAATGCCTAGTGCTACACAAAAGTTTAAAAGCGAATTAATCCCTAAAGGTGCACTGAAATTTAACCTTCAAAGGAGATTATGGTGTCATTATCAGACCTGAAGGTTTGGAAACTGTAATGGATCGTAGGGATCATTAACTGAAGAAAAATGCTGTCTGTATTGGATCCTTAAGATGGGTAGCCTGCCTCACACAGTAAAGCCTTTTTTCTTAGCTCTGCTTTGCAATTCTTTTTAATGGAAAGAGATTATCTTATCACACCTCTGAGCTGTTAGGACAGAGCCCCTTCATAGCATTTTCTTTTCCTAAGAAAACTACAGCCGCTTCCACAGAACTTTGTCTCTCTGTTCAAAGGGAAATGGAGATTTAACATGCATAAATAAAATTGCTCATATTTATGGTACTTTTAAATACCCTCTCAAAGAACTGTCTAAAACAGATCTCTTTTTGATGGTAAATCTTTACTTGCAGTAAAGTTACCAAGAGGAAATGTATACTGAACTAAGAAATGCTTTTGAATGGACACTGTAGTAGAACATACAATATCTCTGCAGAACTGTATTTATAGTTTCATACAGTGTGTGACATGCAAGTCAAAATTAGTTTCATCTCATGCTCAGAAAAAAAGCCTTTTTTGCTAAAATACAGTCAAGTATTTGAATGATATATCCAGTAGCAACACTGTATTGTAGGTACAGTGCATGGCTCTCTTTTTTTGAAGACAAATTTTTACCTCAAGTAATTAATAAAATTAGGACACAAGAATATAAAAAAGTACACAAATGGGAGGAGGTAGTTTGGATCACACTGCTCATCTGGTTGGTAGTGGCTTATTGATCCAAGGATCTTGAACAGATGGGGAATCCTGGGGAATCTGCTTCAACAGCATGTCTGAACAATTTGTTACAAAACTCACACAAAAAAAACACCTAGTATTCCCAGGCAGTCAGTCTCCTGTCCTTGTATTAACCAGGCCCAGCTCTCAGAGATCAGAAGAGATTGGGTGAATTCTGTGCTGTGGCCAACCGAGTTTCACACAGTGTATGAAGAGAGATATCATTATTTGGTTTCATAAGTAGAGAGTCTTGAAAGATGCCTGGAGATTATCATACAACACCAGCTCTTAATCCAAGTAATTCCCCTTCAGGCTCTGTTTGCATCCCATGTTAAGATGTGATGTCATGAATTTATCGTGAAATCTTGACATGAGTGTCCTGTGATTACACAGTGTGGTACGTTCAACCACCTGGAGCTTCTGGCAGATGTGTTCCAAAAATAGAGGTTTTTTAACCAAATACATTTCAGGTTTAGCATGTTAATAGCATCTTAATGTTAACGTTAATAGCATGTTAATAACCGTGGCATATACAGTAATTATTGTAATTACTTTGTTGTAATACAGTACAATGAAAGTCAGATCTCTGGATTTTTCCTTTTGCTGTTCTGTTTTTTTTTTAGGTGAAGGCTTAAAATCCAAGACAGAAAATGTACAACAAATATCATACTTAATATTGAAATTCTAGAAAAAATCTATTAAAGGAAGGTTTCAAAAATTTGGGTCATTTGTCTATGAGCTCAAGAAAGCTCATTAAATCAAATATTGAAACTGTATTAAAACTCACATAAAGTTGACTGCCTCAAACTTTTTGCAAAGATTTATTACTCAAAACAAAAGTTATTAAAGGGTATTAAACACTTTGGAGCCTAGTTAAAAGTATTACAGTTATGCATTTACCTAAATTTAGACCAACTTCAGTACAATATGTTACTGAGAGCTCGGGTGGAACACAAATCAAAAGACACTAGGCCCTCCAGCAATTGAGTTTGACTCCCCTGCCATAAGAGAAAAACCATCAGTTCTATAATGGTTTGATACATTGCCTTGGAATTTTCATAAATGAGATGACATCATCTAAAATCTACAGTGGGATCTGTCAGAGAAGTTTTAATCTGTACTGTATATTAGCAGTCTCATCAGCAATCGAGTCTGAACTGCAATCTACAGTATTCTGTTACCTCATTTACGTCACATTTTTTATTTGACCTTTTAGGGTCATTTGACACTTAAATGGAACTTACCACAGACACTGTACTTTTAGCTGTCAAATTAGTCTTAACAATGTTGCAGATACTGTAAGTAAGTACACCTGTTCCTCAATATACTGCTGCTCTGGGTGTGGTGAATCTGATTACTGTACATGTAGAGAACATGTTAGTTTCAATTAGCAATTTAGCAATTATTCAAATCTTCAGTCAACCAATCAAGTCAAGCAGTGTGTATTTTTTCTTTAAGTTCCTAAAGTTTAGGCTTGCAGTTACCCTGACCTTACTTAATGTAAATGTAGAGATGTGCTTTTCACACTGTCATCTTGATTTTGTGCAGTACAGCAGAGCAGTCTGTCCTGATTGTACGGATTAGAAGCCACTGAAAATTAATTAAAATTTTGTATCAGGCCATCTATAACTTCCTGCAGTTTGTAGGATATAAAGTCTAATTTTTACCTGTGAGATGGTTTACTTTTTATGTAGTTGATTTTATGTACTGTACCTTGAAACATTTCTCACAAAACTAACAGTTTTGTTCTCTGAGATTAAAATACCTTCTTTCAGTTATCATTAATTACCAACTGATTCTTTTCAAAATCAACTATCTTTTATAATACAGAATATGGTCTGCATGCCAACATTAATACATACATCTTAAGATGTTTTATATACTGTACATTCACTGCTTACCAAAGACACAGAGCTCTCAGGTTGCTAATAATTATCTCCATAATGGTTTGACAGTAAACAGCAGAATGTAAGAAAAGAGGAGGCAGTGTAGGCACTAGTGTTAGGGCCAGTGGTCCTAGATGAGCAAAGACTGGAAGACTAGCCTTGAATTAAGATTTTTTTGAACAGCCAACTAAGGAAAGGAAATCTATGCAATGTGCAGTGTTTGTAGTATCAAATGAAATACTGTCATAGCACCTCTGCTCAACTCAAGAATTTAGAAGGAACTAGACCATCTTACTAAGAGGAGTACATAATGATGACAATGAGAAGAAACTGTGTAATCTTTTGATTACACGAGAGGTTGATTTAATATAATCTAGAATGAATTTAAGTTTCAATTACATGATTGTTATTTGTATCAAGTATGATGTTAATTTAACATTAAAATAAACAACATCCGTGCAACAAAGCAATACTTTGTTCAAGTATACACTGTATTTTAAGAAAATGTGAACTCATTGTAGTTTTCTTTTAAACAAATTGTTATACATCTAGATAATAATAATTATTAAGTTCTTAATAGTTATTAAGTTCCTGGTTTCTGTGAGATCACACTTTATCTCTGTGTAATAATAATAATATAATAATAATAATAATAATAATAATAATAATAATAATAATAATATAATGCTGTGTTAGCAAACAAGATACAGTGCTAGTGTCTGTTTCAGTAAATGTAAAGCTGGTGACTAGTCTAAATATTTAAAAGTGTGTAAAATGTTTCTTATATGGATAAAGTACTAAAATGAATTTTAAAAATTGTTTTAATTCTAAATTATATCTAGGTCATTATAGCATACTGATATTTTAATCATATTTAATAGTCTTAAAATGGAATGAACTTGATAAATCAGCATGTGTTAAACATATTAGACAATATACTGTATATAGGGACAGCAGTTTGATTTTTAGTTTGTATTAGTACATCAATAATAAACATAAAATCAGAATTATCCATTTAATCAAGTGGGCAAAAAATTCAATTTGAAGCAATCAGCTAGAAAATTGTGCATCACACACCTAATTTAAACTCAGGTCAAAAGGTCTAAGGCATATAAAAATACATCAGTAGCCTATCATTAGTGAAGTATTCTTTCCTTGCATCAATCTATAATTTTATTATCTCACCACCAGATCCTGTTTCAATTTTTCATTTAAACTGAAAATATTCAAGTGCAGAATTCAGTTCAGTGATTTTTTCCAGAACCAAAATTAAAAATCAAAACACATGAATAATTAACACATTTTAAAAATATATAGTTTTAAACCATGATTGTTTTTTGCCTAGTGATGAGAGATTGTGATAACTGATAAACATAAAAATTTGGCTCTTCCAAGACATCTGCTGTAGTCAGTTTGTACTAAGCCTGTACGAAAGAGATCATTATTGTTAATTAGAGAGACTATTTCAACTGGATATTTTTTTAATCATCCACAAAGAGTCTATGATCTCTTTGAGGACCCTGCCAGGACAAATCTGAAAGAATTACTACTTCATATGGTATTCCCTTTGCTGGAAGACCTTCATCTGTGCTAAAAGAAGATAAAACAAAAAATCCTCAGAAGACGAAATTCTTAACCTAATTAAAGATTGTGGCCAGAACTCAGACAGATGCTTTAGCTGTCAAGTTCTTGGTTTCTGTGAGATCACACTTTATCTCTGTGTAATTGATAGCTAATGTGACAAAAAAAAAGACCTTATGATACTGCCTGACCAATAAATTATCCTCAGCAGTTTTTATCATATGAAACATGATCTGTTTTATTGACATAAGACTGTAGAATCCTTCGTAACTACTGTCCTGTGCATTACTGAATCAAAACTAAAGCTGTAGAAAAACTTAATTAAACTGTAGATCTTACAGTAATTGAGACGTACAAAAAGGATACTAAACAGCCAATGCTGTCTCTTACAATAAAAGAGTTAGCTGGAATAATTATAACATTTTATTAATTTTTTTAAATATTGTTATAATACTGTATGTAGAGTGCATATTCTACATACCGTTTTCCCTTTGTAATGCATTTTGTCTACAGTGACCTTAATATTGGAATTTGCATAGGCTTTCTTAGGTTCACAAATTTGATTTTAATACATGAGGTGAGAGTGAATAGATGTTAATTCCTGAAGAGTTTTTAATGTCTTAGCTTTTTAAAGTGGATATAATGGAATGACAGAAAATGCCAACAAATTTAATGCAAAACAACACATGGGTAAATTTTATTTATACACGTCTGTAACTTCTGAATTTTGCATTAAACTATCCAAATAGAGCCAAATCCTAATAATTTTAATAGGCACTTTTAAAATTGTGCAGAATATGCACATTCAAAACATACATACTCAGCAGCAACATAAAGAAAATCAAACTGAAGCAAAGTAAGTGCATTTAGCATTTTAAACTGGCAGTTCCAATTGTTAGGATTTTTGTGGCTCACTGTGCTTGGTTGTTTGTTTTCTGCAATTCTTGGAAATCCTGATTACGGAGATTACAAAGACTTGCATCCTAGTCTACAAAATGCATTGTTGTAATGCTCTTTGTATTTGACATGTTGATTCACTAGGTGTATTAAGTGGCTGTCATTCTCAAAATTATTATTATTATTATTGTTGCAAAGGATCATAAGTAAAATGCTAGAAGTAGAAACGGAGAGATCGAATTTATAAAATCATAGAAAACATACCTTAAGGCATTCTTTAACCGATCTAAAGGAATGGAGCATATCGCTGCTTGATTAACCCAAATTAATGAATATGCTCTAAGCATTGTTTGCAATTTTAAAAAGAAAGCCTTCTGGAATTTCTAGATTAGGAGCTTCGGGGTCCTAGAGGCATTTCTTTTTATTTCCAAAGTTTTTGCTTGCGTACTGGGTTGAAGGGTTCAGTTTCCACTCACTGATCTGTTGAACTTTTGAACATTATAAAACCTATGGGATGTCATGTTTTTGTTACAGAAAATGTGAGTCTTCGATTAATTCCCCACAGCTATTTTAAACTAAGGGACACCTTTTGTCTGGATGCTCTGATGACTGGCGATTTAAATTGTGGTAGTGGTATCTGTTGGTTTTTTTAAAGCTTGTGAATTCCTATTTTGCATATTATTTTTGTCTTATTTTGATTTTTGTATACTTTCATTGAGTCTCCTATTCTGGGTTATGACTAATATTTAAGGATATGCTTTAAATTATAATTTGTAACTTCATTGGTATGGAAAACAGGCAATTCCTGATACAACTCTCAGCAATTGTGCCCCTAAAAAGTAGGTTTCTGGAGAGGAATCAACTTAGTAGCCAGCAGCCATATCACCCTGCAACTCACAACTGGCAACCCACTGAAGCTCAGCAGGTGTGAGCCTGGTCAGTACCTGAATGGGAGACCTTCTGAGAAAAACTAAGGTTGCTGCAGGAAGATGTATTGGAGTGGCCAGTAGGGGACACTGTGTGTGGTCTGTGGTCTGTGTGGGTCCTAATGAACCAGTATACACTAAAAAGGTGCTGTCCTTTGGATGAGACATAAAACTGAGGTCCTGGCTCTGTGTGGTCATTAAGAATCCCAGTGTGTTTGTCCAAAAGAGTAGGGGTGTAACCCCAGCATCCTGGCCAAATTTCCTATTATCCTTTACCATTCATTGCATCCTAGTAATCCCCATGTACTGTATGAACTGGCTTCATTACTCTGTTCTCCTCCCCACTGATAGCTAGTGTGTGGTGCACTGTGGCTGCCGTTGCATCATGCAGGTGGGGGCTACACATTTGTGGTGGGGGTGGAGTCCCCATTACCTGTAAAGCGCTTTGAGTGCAGTGTACAGAAAAGCGCTATATACAGTAAGTGTAAGGAATAATAATTATTAATATTCACATGAAGAAATGTGGAAATCTGCTGAACCGCATTAGAGTACAGTCATTTCAGCATTGTACACTTTGTATCTATATTAAAGTTTCTTTTCTATTTTAACATCCAAGTTGTTGTTTTTTTTTATTATTGTAAGAATCTGGCAGCAGTATTAGCCGTCCTAGTAGTAGAAACCACATGTAATTCCTTAACCTGCTGTTAAATTACAAGCATGTAATTCAATTGACCTAGTAACTTTTATAGATTAATGTCCTGCAGGTGAAAATATTCCTTCCCCTGTATTTTGCTTTTAATTGGAAAGGGTAAAAAATATGGATTTGCAGTTCTGGACTACAGGGAGGCTGACCTTTCTTCCATCCTGGCAGCCATGATACTCAGTGTGGGACGGTTAGAGGTTGGCACCGGCAGGCGTTTTAATGCAGGAGATTCTAAATTTCTTTTTCGCCTTAACATTATAGGAGGAAAATGAAAAGGATTTGCTCTGGTTTCTTGGAAAACCTCTGGGAAATTGTGAAAATATGATTTAACTGGTTGCACGGTAGTGGAAAGTACCAAAAATTAGTGGGAAAGAGCACACTATGTAGAGAACAGCACTGCAGAGTGGGCTCTGAAGAAAAGATTGATTCCACAGGGGTTTACTTATTTGTTCCTATTCAACTGGTAGTTTTAGGGTATGTCTGGACTTTACCTCTAGTCATATTTAGTGCAGTGGGTCAATCTACTGTCTCATAATATGTGCATACCTCCTAAATACATTCCTTATACAGTATTAGATGCATTCTTTTCTCTCCATTGCTCACGTATCCATATAAGCATACACCTTTTATACAAAAATTTGGAGAGAGGCAGAGGGTGAAGGCACTACCCTTCTTAATTGTAATTATCTAGGATAAAGTAATTAAAGGATTACAAGGCAATATTGTAATCCAAATGTCAGTCTTATTCCTCATTAGAAAACAAAGGACAGATCACGGTCAACAGAAGAACGAAGAATTACCAATCAAACAGTGCCTTTCTTGGCGTCTCAGCTGAGTTCCAATGAGGGAGGATTATCAACCATTTATCTCCTTTAGTTAGTCAACTCAGTACTGTTCAGGAAACAGGATTTCCTAAAGAACTATCGAGGTCACCCGTATTAAATACCCTCTGTACAGATTTGTTATCAATCACAGACCTAAGGGTTTGTGCTTAGTTCTTGTATTGATTAAGCAGAGTTAGTAATTTAATTCAAGGTACTAAGTTTTCCTACCAGGGTAATATTTGCCTTGCAGCTGTATGTATTTAAAATGAAAAGCGACAAGAGTAAGGGATAGACTCACTGTGTTAAATGTATCATTTATAAGAATTGACTGAGCTACATTATAAATGAAAATCGCAGAACTGGGGAATGTAAAGCTACAGGGAAATTAAGTAGTTATCTCTTCCATTTAAATTAGGAAAAAAAAACTGCATTCAATTTTTGATTATTTTTTTGTTAATAATTTTAATTTTTTTTTCTTGTTTTCCCATCATTCTGATTCTAGAGTGGATCAATACCTCATATGAACTAATGCACATTTCTTCAGAGTCCACATCTGACAGTTGGGTGCTTCTGCTAATTAGGGGAGCTCAATTATTGAAGTCCATAATGGAAGTTATGGAGAAAGACAAATTCCAATTCTTGCAAATCACTTTCTCTTTAGAATATAAACGTAGGCCTTTATACCGTTATGTCTCAGCTTTCTTCACACTAACAGCCTGCCTGAATTTCCTTGTCTTCTCTACTGTCCCTGTCTTCAAAAGGACAGTGACCATGGTTTTATGTAGGCTTTTAATAAAATTAAGTAGCAAAGAATTATCGCAAAATTGTTGGAGGTATAAACCTAAGCATACTGATAAGGGGTGTCCACTAAAACTGTGGATACATAATTAGTAGAGTAAAATAGAAATCTTTATCTCCTTCTCTTTTTAATTTATATCAAGGGTTTAGATTCTGGTGGCATATGTTACACAAACCGGAGGATTAGCAAAGAAGCTATAGAAGATGCAAAGTCAATTCGAAAAGCTTTAGGCAAAATTTAAGATGGATAAACATCTGGCAGGTGATGTTTAAAGGACAAAGGTGCAAAGCGGTACATGTAGGACTTAGAAATATATAAATATAAGACGGGAAGCCTGAATATGAGGAGGAGGAATGAAAAATGATTTTGTACCTGACAAGCCGACAGAAGCTTTAAATTGGTTCAGTTAAACCAGTAATCAGCTGATTTAGTTTAGTTTAGAACGGATTTGGAATAAACACGTACAGGCACATCAGCACTCCAGAATTAGGTTTGCCCAGCTTTGTTATAGACAATGTGGTGAAGCAATTAAAATATAACATGTTAGGATATATTATCAAAAACATACAGTAGAATGTACAGTACATCAAAGAATGTTAAGTTAAAAATTGTACAATGCACTTATGAGACCCTATTTAGAGTACTGAAAAAGCTACAGTATTTCTGCTATGGAATCTGTCCAGAGAAAAATGACTAGATACGGTATATTTCTGGGATAAAACTAATATCCATCTTTGACAGGCAAAACTAAACCTACTGTATGAAGAGTATGAGAGGACCTAATTCAACTATTCAAAACCCTCAAAGAAAATGACAAAAGTCAACCTAATAGAGTTCTTTGAAATCAACTGTGAAAAATGAACTAAAATTCTCCAATAGAAAAGTGGAATGGCATCTAAACCTGTGGAGAACAGGGGATAGTGGGAGCCTGACCAAGCTATCCAGCCATGTTGTTGAAGCTGATACCCATGGAACATCTGGATGAAGTCTTTGGTTCAAATAGCTACTAGCAATCAAATGAGCTAGACAGGTAAAAAAAAGAAGCTTTTTGCTATAGTCATTATTTTTGCCTTAATCTGATAAACTCTTATGTGCTGTATTTATTCTGGGCTAATAACTTATTTGTGTCTAACCACACAGTATCTGCACACACAAACACACCCAATCCCTACTAATTCCAGTATGTCCTTTAAATACTAAACACTAACTTAATTACAACCATGTAAGAATGTGCCAAAACAGCCTTCACCACTCATCTAATTGATTAAGTAATTAACACCCAGTGAGACTATTTACCAAGATCAGGGGCCATATAGCGGTCTCTCGTGGCAGGTATTTTGTAACTACACCCCTTTAGCTGACTTGCCCCATTATAACACTGTCTTTTTTCTGTTCTGATGTTGTTGAAAGCTTTGTTTTGGACATATTCTGGGCTTCTACTTGGTGAAAGTATAAAAAACTCATGTTCTTAACTCATTAGGAGTGCTGTTTTCTTTCCAAATTCTACAGAGCTGTACACAATTTATTTAGGCCTACTCATCTTAGAGACTTTTAAAGTCAGATCTTAATTGTGCACATTTCCACTTTTCCATGCATCACACACTTCTCATCTCACATAACACCCAGGTCTTTCCTTCACTTGTCCCCCTGCCTCTCCATCTACATATTGTACTTTCAGCAAATTCCCTAGTTTAACTCATGCAATCACTGGGCTGCCATTCCATCATCTAGGCAAGTCACACCAAATACTTTCTACACATTTCACCCCTCTATCACATTCATTTGGATCTAACCAAACTACTGAAATGAAATAAAGGCATGTGTAAAGTCTTTAATGAATGGAGTTACAGAACATGTATGGATGACTCATTATTTTACATGTGCTTCAAATGATAAAACAGGGTCAAAAATACACCATTATCCAAATTCCATTGATTTCAACACTGTCAACAGCAATATTGAAGTATCCAACTTTGCAAGACTGATGTGTGGAGCCTTTGGAGCACAACTTCAGTTTTGTTACAGTTTAGCTTAAAAAAGAGTATTGTTGCTTCCATATCTTAATATAGACTGAAACATATAAAGAGTAGTTACTACAGTAATATTATCTGGTTGTCATCATCATAGCAGTGAAAACTAAGTTCATAATACTAATAAGGTCATAATATGCTGTATTCAGTAATTGTTGGATTCCAATCATTACTATTATTTGAAGATGTTCAAGTAGAATGGTAATAACTAATAAATGGTAATAAATATTAGCATTATTTATAGAATCCATTGAAAGCCATTCATTGAAAGAATCATGGTAACTTTGACTGATTAGATTAAAAGAAAACACTGCCATCCAATTAACACTTGCAGGAAACAGTTTAAAGGATAGTTAAACCATAACTTGTCATTATTGCTGACACATTTTTGTTTGCGTGCTTGTTGCCCTTCAGAATTTGTAACTGAGAAGGTGGAGCTGTTAAGTCTCTTGTACTCTTGAAAAGCCTATTTGTTCTTCATTTGAAAGGCTCCCTTTGCAATGATCCTTTGAAGCTGAAGTATTGTTCTGTGGAGACAGTGAGTAAGCCGCATGGTGAAAGAAAATTGCTTGAATTGACATAAAGTTAGAATTATGTTTTCTCTGTTATTTGTAGGCCATCCACCTTAGAACTGTGGAAGCACATTGATTTCTTGAATAACAGGCTGCTGTAAATGTGAGAAAGTAAAATTATTTGACCAGGCAGTGAATGTGCTTGCATGATTGTACTGATTGTATGAGGATCTTAAGAACTGTCTTAGTATGACTACCCTTGGTACGTCTCTTTCAATTCATTGTTTCAATTAAAAAAAGGGTATTTTGCCAGATTTATGAGACATGGACTAAGGATGTTGATGTAATGAGGTTTGCATGTGTTTTGTTGCACAAGAATTTCAAACCCTGTTCTCCACCTCACCCAGTTCTTGTGCCATTGAATCAATTTATTCCCGCCACTAGGGACAGATGGCAACAGTCTCTGAGTGGCATTGGGAAAAATCTATACTATTTATATTTAAATTATGGCTCTCTGATAAGAGAAACAGTTTATTTTTGCAGTTGTACGCAATTATAGAATGCTAAGATAAGACAGCCAATGAGACGTAAAACCGAGGTCCTGACTCTCTGTGGTCCTTAAAAATCCCAGGGTGTTTCTCGAAAAGAGTAGGGGTGTAACCCTGGCGTCCTGGCCAAATTTCCCATGCCTCCTAATAATCCCCCTCTATGAATTGGCTACATTACTTTGTTCTCCTCCTCCCCCCCTCCCACTCCAACGGCAGGCGGAGCGACGCACCGGTTGGAGTATTTCTCGGTCGCAGTTAATGACAACGTCAGCTCAAAGATTTGGTTCAAACCACCAAATGGAGACTGGTGTGCCGACAAGCGGACCCTGCTGATGTGGGATTAACGCTAGGAAAGAGAGAAGATAAGACAGCCAATCATTTGGACAGATGAAACCAGAGATGAGAGATGACTCCAGTTTTCTTGGATTATCCTATAGAGTTCACTAAAGGTGAAAGAGATCCATTCAAAATTGAACTGTCCCAAAAGAGTCTTAGAATGGTTACTATACTATTTTTAGATTTAAATTATGTGGTAGTTTCTTACATGAACATGTAACTTGCCTACACATGTGAAAACTTTGTGCTTCACTGCAGTGCCAAGTTACTTATGTAATGGATATACATCCTGCTACCCCCTCCATGGGTGTTGTGTAGGTGCCCCATGCTGAAACCATGCCAAAGTCCTGCACACCGTGCCAGATCACATCCCCCTATATCTGTACATAAACAGGCAAACAGCGCCATGAAGAAGAGGAGCAGTGATAACATTGGGCTAATCACTACAAAGTCCATAGTTTGGCCTCTGTGACTGTTACAGTCCACCTCCCTGTCAGTCATAATGTAAATGTGTTGGTAATTAATGTTTTGATTTGCTTTAACTTATTCCTCACTTAAAAAAAACAAACATTTTTTTACATTTTTCATTTTTTTTAATTAGCCAATTTTTGGAAGTTTAGATAAATAATTTTTTTTTATCAGAATATTTTATTAAAATGATATTATAAAAAGACCTCAGTGAATGGGGTGTGGGGGTGGTACTGTACTGTATGTGGGGGCTGAATCCGACCTGTAACTTGTAGTTGTCGTAATATTTAGAGTTTAATTGTCTCCCTTATTTTAGATTTTGAAATAAATTGCTTTCTAGTGAATCTGAGACAGCTCTTAATGTTTTTGAGTCAGAAGGAATCTTTTGGCATAGTAAATAAAAAGCTTCTCACCGAAATACAGGTTTTTTTGATCAATAAGGTTCAAATCAGCTACTCTGCAGAGTTGATTAAAGAAAAAAGAAGCGACTATGTTGTATAATCCAGCCTTCTGGTAATGTGAGGCAATTATGGGTTTGTATCTCAGATCATTATCTTATGCCTTTGTGTCCCGGATCATTATTTTTTAAAGATGGTTTTGATTTACAAATGATACACAAATTATAACAACAAACATAACTGAATGAATGAATAAATAAATTAGACTCTCTTTTACCTTTCGATACTGGAGGGCATTTCTGGTCTAACACAACAGGTGGATAAACTCAAGCAGTGTCAGAGGGGAAACAACTAAAACGAGATCAATCAACTTATTAATTTAAGCACACCAGATAAACCGAGAACAAATTTCCATTTGCAGTGTTGACCTGAGGGAACATCACAGGAGGCTTTTTTTCTATTTTCTTTTATGTGCTAGGGTAGGACAGAGATAATATAACTAGGCTGGAGATAAATTGACTTTGACCAGGTTTCGACAGAAGCCATTACTTGAAAAATACCGTAGCTTATTTACCTAGGTCTCTGTCTACAGAGCAAGGTTTATGATGCGAATCCTGAGAAAGGAATTCCTAATTTCACCATTCAAAGTTACAGAACATTACTATCATTTATTTTGGTATAGATCGTGTAGTAAAAATGCCATTAAACCAACATGAAAGTGCAAGTTGGACATTAGTATTTTTACTTTTTAAAGCTTTTTCCCAATGCGTAGCATGAGCTTACATTTTACACACGATCGGAATACTCAGCCTACACGCTTACAGTACATGCAAGTGTATGAAGTGAAACTCAAGTATAAAAATGAGCATCACTTTGAAGAATTCTATTGAATAATAAGCAATGTTCAATAGTGTTTGCATTTTACTTTATGCATGTGGGTTATAAAATAGAAAATTTTATCAGAAAGATAGGAGGATCTACGATTAGGGCATACACCTTTACCAACTTTTCTTAGTCTACTTGTTAATTGTAAATCTTTCCAACTGTCTGTCTCTCTAGCACCTTTATTTATATTTTAGTACAGAATTTAAACTAACATTAATACTGTTGATTGAACTCTTCTGTTTATTTTATCATGCATAATCCTTTCTGGAATACAGTAACTTGAATCTGATTAATCCTTCCTGTAATCAGGCTATTAATTTGGCTTTATTTTTATTTTTTTTAATGTAAATGTTTTTTTTTTATTTTTCTTAAATTTTTAAAACCAAATTCAAGTAGGTGAGAAAGCTTTTAACATTTCTGTTTTTTTTTTGTTTCATTGTTTCTCAAGCAAAGTGTTGCGTTGAACTTAGGTTATTGCATAGATCAGGATTTCAATGCAGTTCTTACAGTGTTATTAAGAAATTCAATTTCCATGCATTAAAATGATTTTATATTGCTTTCTA
Organism: Atractosteus spatula; assembly: GCF_055471065.1. NCBI lineage: Eukaryota > Metazoa > Chordata > Actinopteri > Semionotiformes > Lepisosteidae > Atractosteus > Atractosteus spatula. The sequence continues at coordinate 7,899,077 of NC_142724.1, forward strand.
AATTAGCGAGTGCCTTTAATGTGATTATTTTTATGAGTATTGCTGCAATCTTAAGCTAAATTGCTTTTCCAACACAAAGACTGGCTCTCTGCTAATCAAAACGAATAATTCTGTTTAATTGATTGCTGTTGTCGTTTTTTTCATGGTACAAAGTCTATGGACTCTGTACAGTAATTGAGGCTGCACATTTAATAATATCAAAAAAATGTAGAAGGGAATACCCATGAGCAGAATATAGCTGCAGGCCAGACTGAAGTTTATTCCAAACCTTAATTAATGAGCCACATCCTTACCAAGCGAAGCATTCCATATTTTGGTCCTGCTTGTTGCTGTAGATTTGGCCTTCACCATTATTGTATTCATTCCTTATTTTCTAAAAAAATTGCCATTGCCAGTCTCATGGAGTAACAGACAAAAGACAGAATTCATGGAATGCAGTAGATGGAATCTACAGTACTTAATCACATTGATTTTGTCATGGTTGCCTGAAATAATACCAATGTTCGGCTTTTGTTGTTGTACTTGCAGTAGTAGGACTCATACTGTGATTGCGTTCTGATCAATCTAGATGTAATGCTTGTTCGCAGTGCAGGGTGTTATTGAAGTGTAGATTTTAAGTGGTCCATCTCTCAGCCAGTTCCAGTCAGAACAATAAAAGGAAAACCTGTAAAATAATCTCTTCAATTTTGACAGATCTTTGTGTCGATCATATTTATAGCAATTACATGCTCTTAAAACACACCATGAACCTCAGATGTTTACTTATAAGTTACTTTTACCTATCTACTGTATATTGCTTAAATTTGTCTTAATATTGTTGAGTCATTACTTTGCTTAAGATTTTAGTAAATTAACTTGACAATCAATGGCTTTTTATGAGTTGAAAAAAATTGAGTTCTTTCTTATATCTGCGGTAATTAATGAAATATTAACGTCAAATCTTTTCAGTAAGGTGAAATATGATGTCTGTCGGCTACCTGAGAAAATTGGTCTCTTGCCCTAGTCCTGACGTCCTTGCCCAGTCCTTTAGGTTTTACAGGTCTTTTCAGTCACTGGTGAAAGGTCATTTTAGCTTTGATTAATTGAGCCAATAATTGACTCATTTAAGTAATTGAGATCTTAGCTTGAGTGATTTCAGAAGACCCTTGTAAGATCTTTCTAAAGATGCTTCTTAGGATATGATCATGTTGTATAAAATTAGATGTTTTACTTCATAGGTAAGAAAGATGGCTGTTAAAAGCTATTTCTTCCAAATATGTTAGGAATATTTCAACTTAAGAGATCCAAGCTCAGAAATTAAAAGGTTTATTTTTCATAACGTTCCATTTAATTACTGTATGTGGAATCCATAAATAATAAATGTCACTATAAACTTTCTGTGCTTTCTTAGAACTGTGAATTCCATTTAACTTTTTGTTTACTTGTTCCATTTTACTTGATGTGTCTTCTAATGGCTTATTAGTATGTAGTGTTCCACATCTGACATTGACACCTTCTCCAGAGAACATCAATAAATCTGTGACTGGTAGACTGTACTCGTTGGCTGGCTGTTCGGGTACAGTATGATTTAATAACATCGGCCTCTTGACTAATGCAGACAGCAAGCAGATGGACAAAACCTTTAGGCTTGCAATTCTTTAGCCTTTCCAAATATTGTAAAGTCATGGATTATTGTGCACCTGCACTATATTGCTAAGCAATTAGGTATGATTAATGTTATCTTTCCTTAAAATAAAATAATATTTCTTAATATGTTTCTTGCACATTTCATTGCAAAGGGTCCCAAAATCCTTACACATTTAAGCCAGTCCTCTTGAGGTACTGCTCCCACCTGAGTGACTTGCAGCAACCATTATTTACCAGCAAGCTGATAAGATACAGTACATCATATAGTGAAATTGTTTTACCAGTTGAATTAAGGGAGCCCCTTAGTTAAGCCAGACTATGAAAACAAAATAGAATTTAGCCAGGATGTTGGGGTTAGAACCACTACAGCACACTGTGCTGTTACCGTAGTGGGGCCTCGGTTTGGAAATGCTGATCTAGAAGGAAATGTGTCACCTGCTCAGCACAGAAAGTGGTAACAGTGCTGACAGTATATTATTGCTCATACTGATTGCGCCTCTAATTTTCTCACTTCCTGTAACTCTCTAATATAAGATTTGGAGAGCAGTGCTTCTGAAAATTAGTGTTTTTGTCACTTTGTAGGTTACTTCCTCACAGACTAAAACTGTCAAAAAAGGATTAAAAGTATTGATTAAAGTTTTTTGAGCAGCAAAATTGTTTGGATTTTGCGGATGTGCATCAAGAGGGCCAAGAAAGAAGTAGAAAAGAATAATGCAGTCTAAACTAAAATAATAATAAATGGTCAGCTACAGTACAACAGCAAATGAAAAACGAAGGCTGAAGTAGGGTACAGCACGTCAGAGATGAAAGTGGGAAACCCTTCTATTATTAAAGTAAAAATGACTAATGTGTTAAATTAATATTTCACTCAGGTGTTTACCAAGGATGAAATGGACAGTATGACTCAGGCTAAGAAAAGACAAAGGGTAGATGGTGTTCCACAAAGGAGACAAAGAATGGTACTTAAGGAGGTCATTAAAAAAAAACTCTTTTGGCAGTCACTTGTACAAGTTGTAATTACCACTGAATAGAACATTGCTAATGTAGCACCTGTACATAGGAAGGGTGACAAAACTGTAATTACAGACCAGCAGTCTCCTATTTCAAGTAAGGTTATGGACTTGGTAATTAGTACTAAGCTGGAGGATCATCTCCGTGGCTGTATAGCAGATAACCAATATGGATTTAGAAAAGACAGGGTCTTGTTTAACTATGATTTAATTGAAAAAGCTACATTAGTAATGGATGCAAGCAAAGCATTATACTTGGTTTTTCAGTAGTCCCTTATGAAAGAGTAATCCAAAAATTCCAAGCTGGAAACATTTGTGTTAATGTACAGTATTTCTTTCAGTTAAGGACCAGTCGATGGATAGAAAGCCATGAGTACAGATAATGTGCAGGTGCTTAAATTAGTGGAGTACTACATGTAATGGTATGAGGACCACTGCTCTGCCTAAAATATATGAATGATTCTGAAGATTTTGAGGATTTATAGTTAAAAGTGTCAAATATAATGTTCGATCATCACTATCAAAACAATAGTCAGTCCAGACATCCAGGTACCTTTAAGTGGACTTTAAATGCAACAGGAGTAAAGAGCTGGCTTTTTAAGAGGCTGCAAAAGGTGAATTGAAATAATGCAGTTCTGGTTATACCAAGGCCATGCAAGGGAAGAGCATGAGAGGATGTGAAATAGAGTTTATGACAGAAGTTAGATACTGTATTAGTCTCAGTCCGATGACTTCACTTCAGACACCTCTATCGCACCTTTCCCACCACTAAATCTACCTTTTCAGCAGCTCCCTGGCTCATTCCTCACAATTATAAGAGGGTCTTTGGACAGTTTCATCCACATGGATAGGCTGTCATTCCCCCAGCAAGACAGGCTGTGCCAAATACCCTCTACACATTTCATCCTTTCATTACATTCGTTAGGTTCTAACCAAACATCTGAAAGGAGAATATGGAAAAACCAAACAGCCAGCAGATCTTGAGGACAAAGACAAGAGCTGCTATAAGGAGAGACAAGGGACTAGATATTGGATGATGAAATAAACTGGGTGGTCATTACAAATGTTTACATTTAAGTTCTTAAGGAAAGTAATTTAAATTTTCTGCTGTGGAGGTGAAAATTAATTATTGTACTGTACCTTAAACACAAAAAAAACCCATCTGATTTACATGTCTCTGTGCAGGCACCACTGAGGCAGGTTTGTACTCTGGATGAAAGCCTCAGTTTGACATTCCAGTCCAATCTCAGTTGAGTTTGGTTTTGTACATACAAGTGCTCTGCTGGTGTTAAACATGCAAGTTCTTCATAAATATCAGGTGCGTCATTGCCCAAAAATGGAATAGCATTCTTGATTGTGGTCTACGAAAAAAGAGGGAGATCAATTAAGGCAAGGGTCCTTTCACTACAAGAATTACATTGAGGAACACAGACTGTATTGATCAATGGTCCCCTACAATAATTTTCTTCAGTGGAATCGCTGTGCTAGTGGAAGTTCTTTTTTTCTGCTTTAAGTAGACGTTCTTGCATTGATTTTTTTTCTTTTTTCAAATGAAAGCTTTCTTTAATTATTCCTTTGCAGGAAATAATGGCAATGACAACGGGACATCTTTCACTTGGTGATTGTATTGTATTGGTATTCAGGAGAGCTATGCTTGTGTTGCGAGCTATTCTTGTAAAATAAAATGTTTTCAGTAATCTTTTTTTCTGTCAGCATTCAGTTCTAACTACAACAGTTTTATATTATTATTATTCCTAAAGGGACCTTTTCTGTTAAAATTACTATTCTGTGCTTCATAGTATTTCAGTGTTGACTATCTGGTGAATGAAATACACAACACAATACAATGTACAAATACAATTTTGCATGCACCACACTAAGGATTTTCAGTTTTTAACTGAAAAAAAAACTTTGCTGATAGTTCTATAAGACATGCCTCAAGATATACAAAAGTCTGAATATAATTGAAGAAATGAACAGCACCTTACCAACTCGAGATAGACAGCTACCCTTTTGACCTGAGAGGCTAGCTGTGCTTCATGATGTGCTGTGAGATAAGGGTGCATCTGTGGGCTTTGTTGCAAACTGCACTCACTATAAATCTCTTTGAAGTCTTAGGTTAGAACACATGGACCTTTACTTACTTGTGAAACAAATGAAAAAATAAAGAAACAACACAAAGGCGTTTGTGAAATCATATTACTAGTAGAAGAAATGTAACATCAAAAACTAACAGTTTCTTGGACTGGGTCGTATAAATAAAATTCCCAGGTGAATTGAAGTTTTTTATTTAAAAGCTGAGCAACAAGAGCCTGTAAAGAGTAGGAAATCTGGCCTCTCCCCAGATTGTGAGATCTGGGTGGCAGAGAAAGTGACAGAGGTGGCAGAACATGGAAATGAAAGGACACTATTAAAATGATTAGGGTTACTTGAAACACAGTGGAGCCTTTAATGAAAGCTTTGAAGATATAAAATTCTGTTACAGGGAACTCAATAAGCTGCTCCCTGGAGAGGAACTCTCTATTGTAATGATTCATCGAGCAGAGTCTCAATGATACATGTTTGGTTGATAAGCACAGTTTAGGGGAATTCTTCAAAGGTTCACTTCCATGGATAAGGGGTGAGGGGTGGGGGTGTTAGGGTGGAGAAATGATGTTGGAGGAGGGCGTGAAATGGACTTCCAGTCTCTTCATGACAAGAAGGGGTAGCCAAGCTCTCAAGTGTAGCATCAGGATCACTCACTTTAAATAAGATGGAGAGATCTGTCAGTGATTCAGAGAGAAATCACATCACTGGGTGTGTAGAAGACTTGGAAATTAGGTTAAGAATGCATTCTCCTCAATCTTCTTTTCTTTTAAAGATAATGACTGAGACTGTGAACTTTTGACCGTGAATAAAACCCAGATATTTCTTGAAATCCTCTAGACATTGGGTATGAGGGTATTAGAATTTGTAAGTTGTAGAATGTTTGCACTGGCTGCTGGTAATATCTTAAAGGAAAAGGACTTTTACACATCTGTTGTGCTAATTATGTGACACGTTTTAAGTTTTAATCAGTTTGTGGGATATGTCAACATTTGATTTAGAACTGTGTGTTTTAAATTAAGTAAACATTAAATAAAGAATAAAGCCCTATTGCAGATTAGCAGTATCAGTCCTTTGGAATTATGGTACCTATTGTAGATTTGTTCTTCATTGAATTGCTCACATGCATAAAATATGAATCATAAAAAAGAACTTGATGAATTTGTGAAACATTTGTCATTGTTATGTCTTATTAATTATATATAAACTTTATACTTATTATACTTATCTTTCATATATTATTATATCTTTCACCTCCCCTAAAGGATTATTTCAACTCGTTCGATATAAATCTAATTCACTTCTCTGTGGCTTGTATTTGTAGGTCCTTTATTATTTTCCTAGTTTTCGTAGAAATTTAACTATGCTATATTAATTCTATCCTGAAAGATAATTTTCCTGTTTTTGTTTGTGAAATGAAGCACTACTTGAGTTGATTCCATGTTAATTAATGTGCTCTGTTTCCTCTGTAGAAACCAATGATTTTTACAAGAAGTACTTATTTAAGACACTCATACACAATGAATGACTTGTGCTTATATTTACAAATGACACATTTTCATATTTTGTTTTCATGTCTTAGATACATTTGAAATAAACACTAGTAACAAATACTGTACATTAAAACCCCAAATATTTTGTGATGTGTTTATATTTTAACTTGTTGCAAAAATGCATTTTACCTCAAAACCTTTGTTCAAGCTTGTCTCTTAAACTGATGTCTGAGAAGCATTTAAAACAAAGCCCTTTATAATTTAATCCCTTGTGTGAACCTGTGCATTGCTGTAACTAGTAATGAGACTTCACCACAGAGTAAGGACATAAAAACTGAACATTATTAAAAGAAACAGATTAAACTTATTGAAATGTTAAATAGACTACAAGGAATATGAGAAATTAGAAAGACAGTACTAGTCTTACTGGAGCGCACAGAACCCACAGTCAGGTAATTACTGTCTGGGATAAGTGGTTTGGGAATAAGGCCTAGGGATGTGTCTAACAATTATTCCGAACCCTCTTAGACTTTGGCTGAGCCAACCAGCTGAGCTGAAATGTCAACCCCTTGGCTGTTTACTTGAACACAGATTGTATTAATGTGCCCAGCAATTTTATTATTACAGTTTGTTCAAAAGAAAGTTGACAATTATGTCCCAAGATAGCTTGCAGAGCATGTTATTGAATGGGTAAAATATATTTTATTGTGGGGTGCTATATAAAACGGCTGTTTTCTTTAATAGTTTCATATTTTATAAGCGGTTGAATCCTAATGCCACAGTAGAATCATTCCTGCATTAGGAAGATAAAGGACAATTTACTAAGATTACCGACGCAATGAGTTCGAGTACAACAGTAAAATCTGCTGAGGCCTAATTCCCATGACCAGATGCTCTAAAGCCCCTTAATCTTTATCTACTTCAATTAAAATCTGAATGTTGGGGATTTCATTAGCAGGTAGGGACTTCATGTTCCACTGTGTTCTTTAGGTGCACAAGAATGCAATTAAAATTAAAAAGAAAGCCGGATAGAAAGAAAAAGGGTAGAAAGAAAGTAAAATAGGTCAAAAGCTGAATTTTACTACTGGCTTCGAGACTTTTATTGGCATTGAGAGCTTGATGCATTGTTGGGTGGTTAACAGCATGTAGAGGAATTAATAACAAACCAGTTCACACTCTGCATGATGCATGTGCCATAAAGATAGAGTTCTAAAAAAAAAGAATTCAGGTCTTTGACCCACTCCTGCACAAACTAGCACCTTAAGTGTGCAAAATGTAGGATTAAAACAATAACCCACTTAATTCATACCAGTTTTCTCAAGTAGATAGACAATCACGCCCTCTACATCTATAAGGTGCTCTGTCCTGTTCCTAGTTTCCCTGGGCTTAACTTGTTCTTCTGGTGTGTCGTGTTGTCTGCGGCTTTATTTTTCCAGGTTTCCCTTTCTCCTTGCTTGGCATTGGGATCGGTTGTCAAGAGGCTCATGTCACCAGGTCGCCCCATGTCTGCTACCTGAGGGCTTATGTGTCATTCCCAATACCGATACTCCATCCAATATCTTGAGCCTTGAGCGAACCCCCATGTTTGGTCCTTTCCTGCCACTACGCATATGGTCTCCCTGTTCTGTTCTGTGGAAAATGTTTGCATCTGATTTTTCAGTTGTTATTGGTAATATATTACTTGAAGTCTCATATCCAAACAGATAATGGTTGATAATGATTGTCCGACGGATTGGAGAGCAGGACGCTATTTTTCCAGTATGAAGTCCTGCCTTTCCGGCGGAAGCCTGTAAAATCCAGGATCATGATGATCTTTACAGAGTCTGAGTCAAGACGTACACGTATGCTGGGTTTCACTACATGTGTTTCTTTCCCCTGGTCTTCTGTGTCCCCTTTTCCTGGTTTTCCCACTTTCTCTCTAGGCCTCAGTCTGGTCTAACCCCCTTGTTTTCCAGAATTAGGGTGTCTGCATCATCCACCATCCAAATACTGTAGCAAATTCAAGCCTCAAATCCTTCCATCTGTATCACATGTTTTTAATGGATGTTTAAACCACACAATATTTACAGTAAAAACATTCGTTTGGGACCTAGTAGAATACAACCTACAGTATGCTACAAATCAGAGATACAAAAAAAACTGAGGGATTTCTTAAATAATAACTTTTATTTATAAAATGCCTTTCCAATCCAAGGAATCCTTTTTTGTGTTGTCTTTTTATTGCTCAGGACGACTTCTCAATGTTTCAGTCCAGCCTGTTGTACCACCTCTATTCTTTTAAATGCATACAGGGACTTGTCAATAGTTTACCTGCCTAACACAATACCATGCCTCTCGGAGACATGAGGGTTATCCGGTGCTAAATAGCCAAGTAAACGAAGCTGGATCTTTGGTTCTCCATGCTAACCAAGGCACTTATTAAAATGCTGCCTTTTTTCCACAAATGTCAATGAGTAGACGCAGGCAGTGCAGATAAAACTGTAGCACAGAGGGCAGGGCTGGAGGGCACGTCTCGGAATTAAAAGAATTTCAGGACATGAATTAGGAAGCAGCTTTAGGTTTTAACATTTAAGTGTCAGTCAAAAATAACCATGTTGTAACATTTTACGTAAAAAAAAACGGGAACACTGAAAAAGGTTAGTTGCATTATTTAACTTTCTTCCTTTAAAAAGCCTTAAAATGAAAGGGTTTTAAAATGATCTTAGATGGGAAGCAGAAGTACTGAATAACTGAAATATGTTTGTGAATCCCATATGTTTCTGTTTCCCACTCTGATGTGTCTTATTATTTCAGAATTCTTTATAAATTATGAAGATCTCTTTCAGTTCTTATGATTCCCTTTATCATATCAATCAGATGAGTGGCAACCCCTTGGGTATTCGTGGTCTGTTAGGTTGGCTGTGTTCTCAGAGTACCAGCTCCAATTTTCATTTCAGATACTGTATATTTACAGTACATACTGAGTACTTATAGAGTAGATGATTTCATTATGTAGTTATAGCAGTTGACATTGTGTAGTGAAAGTTCTTATTGATAAAATTTAAGAAACCAATTGATCTAAAGCCTTGAAAACTATGACATTACAAATCATGTAACTTAAAATTAGAAGAAATCGGGCTTTATACTGTAGTCCCTTGTTTGTTTTTTTGATATTGTAAATAGGTTAAATCTCAGTTCTTAATTGGTTTTGTGTTTGTATCAGAAATAATCCTGAAAACAAATGGGAAAGTGGTTATGCAATGTAAAATACACATTGTGGAACTAATATAGTATTATATTGACGTGATACAATGTCATAGGCTGTCTATCAGAATGTGCGACACTGCCTTAATGTATAGAAATTGATAACATTTTAGAGTTTTAAGTAGGTGGTGAACACTGTTGCTCCTGGGAAGGAAATTCTACAAGACAAGAGCATAGTCAAGGATTTAGCTAAAAAGGCTACTCCCATCATCAGATTGCAACCCAGAACGTTGTGCAATAGGAAGAAACCCCATACTTTCCAAAACTGTTGTCATGTTCCTCAGCATAAAGTATCTACAAGATAGATGGACTTTTAGCTTAATTCCAGGACTTAGAGGATATACAGAACTAGTTTTGTGGACAACGTCTGCCACATATTCAAATTTTCCTGCTCAAGGTGTTTGCATTGTGTGGTGCACCCTGTAGCTCGAGATGAACTTGTTTCACAGTTCATGGTCTTTTGGGCTGTGATATGTGCCATGATGAAGTACTGTAACTGAAGAAATGTCATTTCTGCAAGGGTGTATAATGTAGCATAAAACCTTGTATTTGAGACCATGCTGCTTGGCTGCAGACACAAATACCAAGGTGCACAATTCTCATCTTAGTTCTGTTTTGTCGTATTGAAACTGGAAAGAATAAATTCAAAATGTACAAATTTCAGCTGCTCACAAACACAAAACATGATTTGTGTTTATTTTATTTATATACTAAGGTCTGCATATCAACCCAAAAGGGTCTATCACTAGTGCAAGTCATTTTTATTACCTCATTTGTATGGGAAACATCCAGGGAAACTTTTCTAGGAGGTATTTATTTAGTGTTCTTGAAAACCAGTTGTAAATGTAAAATTTTAAAGTGCTTGTAGAGCACAGGTGAATTATAGAATTTGAGATAATTCATTTTCAGTATTGTGGTGGATGAGCAATCTGAGATATCACTGTGGCCTTGACCTAGTTGGCTCGGGGAGAGCTAGTCTTGCCAAGAGGACAAGCATATTGTAACCTTTAATGGTGGCAACTGAGGCGCAACTGGCAATAAGGCATGTGGCAAAAGCTGGGAAGAGTGGTGTTTATACTTAATGTTGGTTGGCAACGTAAAGGACATACAGTATGTGTTCTCTTCCAAATATGTTTAGAAACATTTAAATCAATGCAAATTACAAATTTTCTCTAAATTTAAGAATAACAGAGTGTGTACTCTCATGCTGTAGGTAGGAGATTTTGAGTTTCCTGGAAGTTCCAGTTGTTTCTCAACTTTTTTTTCCACAGTCATTCACTGATGAGATCACAAAAAATCTCTTTTAAGCTTCCAGCTACAGTACAACACATTTCAAAGCTATTGCACAGGCACATGAATATACCTCTGGTAGATGCAAAAGATTGTGTTGCGTTATTACATCTTGCATGTGATAAAAAAATGTGTTTTAAAGTGTTTTTTTTAATACTGTACATTCAGCAGAAGTCAGCAAATTATTGTAAGAAAGTAATACAGGATTTTTCAGGCTACTAAAATGATTAAAATTTTAATTACTTGCAGTGGTTTTAAAGAAATAAAGAAAATGAAATTAAATCAGATTAATTATGTCTCCTTAGGCACTGATTTTCTTTTATCAAAGAAATATAATCATTTTGAGCAAAATAGATTATTGTTTTGTTAATCAGTACAGTTAAATTACACATTAGTGTTCTTTTGTGAAGGACTGCATTTAGCAAAGATTAATACAGATGTATTCTGGCACTACCCTCCTGATATAACCTTTTTGCCCTTTCCCCTGTCAGTTCTTGTATTTCAATGATCTTCTCAGGAGAAGGTGTATGGAGTATGTCCTTTATTTTGCTTTTAGTACAAAAGAGTTTGATGTGCTTTTTTTATTAGCTGAAAATGCTTTTTTTTTGGGGGGGGGGGGTGTTAATATGCAATGTGCTAGTCTAAAATGACAAAATGACACATTATTTCTGGAATTTACTGTATTTTATTGTATTTCTAAGCTTTTGCAGAAAGTCGTTTCCCATCAGAAATCGTCTTGTGGAAGCAAATTTTAAGACTCCTTTATTTTAAAGCTGTGCAGTGATGTCAGCTCATTTAGGCCTGGAATCTATGTGGCAAGCCATGCTTAAATTCTGGAGCATAATCTGAAGGATTTACAGTAACATTATAAGTCAGCTGCTTCTGCTGCAGTCCATAATTTAAGTGAGCATAGCATGGCAGTCGATTCGTAGTTCCAGTGTTCACAGGTTAAGCTTCTGTGTCAGCGGCATGCATTAATGACCCACTAACAGCGCAGAAATGGTGACTGGCACTTGTCCAAAGGTCTAAAACATCTGACAAGCCCCTCAGTTAATAAAGACCCAGGGTTTAAAAACACATTTTTGCAGTGACAGTACTCAAATGATCTGTCCTAGAAAGAACACAAGAGTGTCATTTTGAGCTACATGATCGTAGCTAATTCTCTGGTTTGGAATATCATGAATAAGTGGGACATTGGCTTTGACAGATCAGACAGACAGTGTGTCAGAACTTAGATAAGGCATGCACATCTGCAAAAACCATTTCCAGACCATCCAGCCGTTCTTGCAGTGGATGAAGAAATAAATAAAATAATGCGGATTGATAGATCACAAACAGATCTAGTGTAACTGCCAGAAGGGAACTGGAAATGTGTGATTAAACTGCAGGTAGATAAGTATAAGAACATTTGGTTTAAAAAATGAGAAGCCTTCTGCAAATGAATGAATCCTTAAGGGGTAATAAATACACATTAAGTGTAATTATTCTTGTACTTTATAAAGCTTGTCTCCATAATATCACCACTAAGGTTTGCACTTGCTATTTTATTATTATTTATGGCGATGATAAGCACTTTCATTTTAGATTTCAAGCTGGCTCCTATTGCAGTTATATGTTTTGCCATAGCTCGTTCCACTGCAGTGAGTTCCCAAGAGGTTCGTACCATCTTTCATAATTCAGACCCTATTTCCATTTCCAGATATTCTTTTGTATATCTTATGCACAAGCGTTTTTATTTAAATTCAAGAATTGCATTTTTCTGCCTGTGTTTTAGATTGGACTTCCACACAGTTTTTGCGTGGCTTTGAGGAAATTAATGGTGCCTTAATATTCCGTTATTGCTTTGTCAGCACACAATGCACCATCTCTTATGAACGCTACTTCTTGGATTGATTCTTACGGTAATCTATCTCCCTTGGAACAAAAAGGGTATTTAATAAAAACAGTCTCTGTGACAATGGCCATTTAGGATTTCAAGCTCTGTACAGCTGTCATCCTGTTTGCATGCAAATGTAATCCCTCTTAGTACAACTCCGAATAGACAAGATGACACGATAGTACAACTGAAATGAGACTTTAGCCCAGTATCATGCTCCCATTTCTCCTTTATAAATCTCTCATTATTATCATTATAAAAGAACTAGAAAATGTCTGCACACATTTTAGCCAGTTCATGAAATGTGGAATCAACAACACATTGATGTTGGGGATTTTTGTCAAAAAAAAATGAAAGGGTATTGATTTGTGTATCTTCTGGAGTTAATAACTTACAAAATAGTTTAACTGAAAACAATCAGAATATTTTTAGGATCAAATGTTAAATGCAGAGGTAAGTTTTGAATTAGTAGTAGTGAGTTAGATTTACAGTTCAGTCTAGTCAGAATGCTCATTAACATTCTTAATTGTGTTAGTTTTAGTTTGTCACTTTTCCTTTTTCCATTCCAAAGCACTTTATTCTTAAAGCTTGAAATCTTTCCTGACATATAGTTCATGATGTAAATATTTTAGACTGTGCTTATTTTTGCCCCCTCATAATCAGATTGTTAATTCACGTTTTCTGATTTGAAAAAACTCAGGGTCTTAGCATAAATGCATACATGCATATGCAAACATGCATAGTGTATGTTTGGTTACTGTATTTAAGGTATTGCTCTTACCTTATATATTTTTATATGACTGATATATAGTTTTCTAAACTGACTGGGGAGGGAGATTTTTTGCGAGATATGTATATCATAAAGACTGCCCTAAAATATAGTTGAAAAACTCAGGGACAGTTGAAAATGCAGAGCAGAGTCAACTTATTGTAAGATATGGTTATCTGAACAAAAAAAATCATTTGTATACTATTCATTTATTACTCTGTCTTTATGTGAAAACATTGATTAGCCTCATTCCTGTGTCTACCAAACATGCTTCTGCATTTTTGTCATCTGTCTCCACTGAATTGTGCTGTATGTGTTATTAACACGTTTAAAATAAACCAAAAACATTTTTCAATTGTAGATTTTTTAAATGCTTTTTATTAAATATCAGATACAACTACATTCTTTTTTGCTGTGGTTACCAGCTGGTTTTCTGGTTAATTTGGTCCATGATTCTATGGAGACTAGGTGCGCATGGTTCTATGAAGTGGAGAACTTTAGGGTCTTAGGGTGGACAGGAGGTGTGCCTGCATGGTGCTGCTCTTGTCTATAGGAGACGGTGTTAGACTGGCTGCTTCATTGATTTTGAAAGCAGAGCTCAGTGGCACAAATGCACAGCTCCCCTGATGATAGGCTGTCGAAAGAGTGCACTGCACAGCTTTCAATAAAGATGACTTACAGAGACAGTAAGTGGAACTGTGCTTTCTACTGTCTGCACTTGAAAATGATGTCTAAAGCCATAACTATGAGATGTATTCAGATTTTATTTTTCAAGGTGGGGAGGGGCAGTAGTTATTTTGGAGTTAATGACTGCGTCTGTTGGTACTGTATGTTTTGTAACTTTGATAAAATGATAAAGGGTGGATTGTGTGGCTTTGTGATACCTACGACATCAGCGTTTTGCTTGTTTACATAAAAGTGAAATGTTCACTCTGAGTCACACACAAACCTACCACATACAGTACTTGCAAACCATTACTGACATAAATCTACCACTTCTGTGTCATCATTAAATTGCACAGTGACTGGAGCATTCTTAATTGGATTAGGCACACCGGTTTGGGAGCAGCACGTTCCTATTTTTGCACACTTGGAGCTGCATACAGTATGTGGAAAAACCATACATTTCACTTTTGCAGTGTGCGGATGGAAGCTGGTTCTAGATGTTTGCCTTAACCAATCATTTGACATGTTTTATTTTTATATTTTATGGTTTAATGCTTCTTTAATATACGGTAGGTATATAGAATCAAATATTTGAGTCAAATATTTTTGTTTCCTTTTATATAATTTAATGCTCAGCAGTAGCTGTCACCACATTACCAAAAATGTCTAGGCCTCCACAGTATGTTTCCTTTGGACCTTCCTAGTTTTTCCCCAGTATGGTTTGCTTAAAGTAGAAGGTAAGTCATCAGTTGCTCCCTGGAGGAAAGCCTGTGTGCAGGAGAAGTGTTGAAAAGGACAGATGATGGTGAAATACAAAAACTAAAGGGACAAGGTATTTTTAAATTCTCACAGGGCCTATTCAGAAAGGTTGCTTTGTCTGAAAATATACACTTCAGTTGTTAGCTTCTAAGCATCGTCATAACTCCAACTGGTGCTGCCACCTCCAGATTGCTGTTTGCTCTGGTTTTTGCCCCTGAGTATCTGACTGAATTTAGCATTAGAGCTTGCTTTCTGGCCTTTGAGAGACAGTCAAGACAGATAAAATGATGCATTGACTTCGCCCATAAAATACTGCCTTAAGGCAAAGACATGCATGAGGTTAAATCACGATTTTTGTTAGTCTACGAAACAAAGTCATTCATAGTGCTTATCCATATTATTTGTTCATTTAAAAAAAAAAAACTCCTACAGCATCTTGATTTACAATCATGTCTAGACCATCCAGCCTAGCATACTATTTGTGTCTTCATAAATCTGATATTTGGCTCTCAATTACCTTACCTAACATTTGATTACTTAAATTGTTCATTTTATGGTTAGGGAAGATGACATAATGTTAGCTGTGCCTATGTGTATCCATTGTCAAAGGTGAAGAAAATGCACTGTTAATCTATATGAAGAAAATTCAATGTATAAGTAATGTGTCCCATATTTTTACAGGATTTTGTTGACTGCCTGCTGCTCTCATGTTAAACCATGCCCTTTATTTAATTAATTCACAGATGTCTAAGATGATGAGACAAGCTGAATTTCTTTTCTTCATGTACATTCCATAAAAGAAAATTGATTACCTTGCTCTTATTTGAGGTTGTAATAGGCAAACATATGGCTCCATAATCCCCAGTGCACTTTCAGACAGGAAGTGATTCTAAAGTTACCCTTCAATGGAAAGAAATTAATGAGTAAAGTAAGTGTTGTGTCTTCACTGATTTTCATTTTGTTGGTTAGTTACTGTACACGGCATGACACTAATGTACTGTATGTGCATACAATGTTAATAGTAATGATGTTGAAGAAAATTATTCTCATTTCCTAAAAAATATTTTATTTCTTAATTATTTACTTTAATTCTCTTTTTTATGTAAAATGGTTTAATCTGCTAAAAAATTGAAGTGCAATACCTTGATAGGAGTCAGTGCTGAAACTGGACAAACCATCTTTCAAGAGTGTTCATATTTGTGGGAACAGTGAAGTTTTACATTATGACTTTTGCTTCATGATTTGGATTATTAGTAAATCACGAGTCAGTTAGCTTTATTATCATCATAAATTTAGAGTCAAAATAAAGTTTAGGTTGTGTATTCAACTGTATTGAAATATTATGCCTAAATATAGTGTTAATACCCAAACTGCTGTACAGTCATGAAAAAAGCTATCTTCTTTACAGTAGATCTGTGGGAAAACTCTGCAAGTTTAACATTTTAAATATTTTTCCCCCGTAAAAGATAAAAGCATGAGTATCCTAGTATGTAACATTAAACACTTTGACTTAAAGTTGCAGTTTTAATATTTACATTTAAATTTTTAATTCAGATGAACTAATTTGGCCAGCATGTATTAAATCATCTCTTTTTGGTATTAGACAGTTCTAAGTGTTTGGGCTAAATAAAGTCACATCCTGGGCTTTGAAAGTAAGATCCATTTTAGATGCAATTTGTGAGTTAATATATTAATATTGATTTTATGATACACCAAGTATGCATTACCTACTACACTTTAATAATCTTTTGAACTTATATTCAACTTTTACTCTCTTCACAACATGTAAATGGCTTAACATTGAAAAGAAAATGATTAGACATATTTGAAGAGTCATAAATCACAATAAACAATCTTCTAGTGGCTCATACTGAAAGCAAATTAGGATGTGACGGCAAATTGCTTTAAAATGATCCTACAGTAGATGTTTTATGACTTGTATAAAACACAGAAATAGCTACTGCTACACATAACTCATCCAGGGTCCCTAAGAGTGAGTTTGGCAGAATCTTGCCTGCTTTAGCAACAAAAGACGGCACACAGATCCCCATAAGCACATGCTCATCTGTTCTCTCTCATGAGAACAATGTGGGAGGCAGCTTGGACTACCTTGTTATAGCTGACTGTGAAGGAGCTACTGAATAATGCAACATTTCTGAAGGTAAATTCTGAAAATTGGCTGAATAATATGGCTTGTTTAGGCAGGTCTCAGGGCTACTGCTTGGTACACTTTGTCAAATGAAGGTGGAATTGAAGACTTTATAAGCAAGCTGAGACCATGTGATGCGCTGGGCTGGTGCTGCTGAGAGGGCACTGTAGCAGAACAATGGGCAGCACAGACTCTGTGACCTCATTAGCCAAGGGCTGCTTCACTCCCCTCCCTGCAGCATGATGGGCGGAGCTGAGCTGAGTGAAACCCAGTGTTCCGGCAAGCAGAGGAAGAGACTAGACAAAGATATATTTAGAAAGCTGAGAAAGAACGCTCCCAAAGAAATTGCTGCCTGTCATTAATTGCGTGGAAAGTAATTAGCACGCATTATTTTCCAATGAAAGCCAGAACTGTGCATCCGACTTGTAAGCCAAAGTGCATCCAGAGTTTTGGAAGTCTTTTTAGCCCTTTCTTCTAGTTAGTCTGGGTGCTAAAATCTTAGCAGTCATTTGCAGCCTGAGATCCTCAATTCTCAATAGATCATTGTTCTTTTCAAAAGTAAAACTGTTTGTTCAGAAGCCCTTTGAATGTTTCACGGGGGTAGATTCATGCCTTTAAAAGCAACATGCGGAGCAACATTTTGCTCCCTTTCTCCCTCCTTCCGGATTAGTTCCATTGTACTTCTGCCTCCTTTCATGCGTCAGAGACTAACTGGAGTTCAAATAGCTTAAAGAACATTATAACATAAGAACAGTGACAAAAATGTAGAGGCCAGCTGGCCTAGCTGACCCATCTAGCCCATTCAGTAATTTGTAGGTAAGTAACCCAAAGTTCTCATCCACTCAGCCACTTCTTGGAATTGGCTTGAGCCATGTGGATGGGTAGTATCCATACTCTACAATCCTTCTGGGTAAAGAAGTTATTGATTTTCAGTGCACTCCCACATACAGTAGTTTCCAGTGGTTTCCCCTGATTCGCGTTGTACTGTTTATTCTGACAGGGTGTTTGATTTGTCAGTGCCTTTGAAGATTTTGAAGACTTAGATGAGGTCCCCTCGTAGTCTCTGTTAAGGACGTTCCTTCTGCCTTTCCCATCTCCTTTTCTTGCTCTCTTTCCGAAAGTGCTGCTGCCTTCTCTGCTCAGCCAGTTGGCACAATGCAGCGTTGGTCCCCAGGGTTGCAGTTTTGTCTTTCATTCGCTCCATCCTGCCTCCTTTGTCCCTCTCATTGCCAAGTCTCCCTCATTCTCACTACAATCTGCAGTTGTCTGTTTAACATTCAGTTAACATTACAGCACTGCATGTGCTGTATCAGTGTTAGAATAATGAGAATTGTGTCTGCTAAAACATTTTATCATGTACTGTATGTACTTGTATGGTAGATACTCTTGCTGCACATGCTTCTCATTTGATCCAACATCAAGATCAGAAGAAAACAATCTATTTGCCTATTTATCATGATCGTTGTGTGTGACCTTTGGGGTGTTGATTTTACTTTTCGCATTTGGAATGTCTGCTTGCAAAAAGATTGAACCCGTGGTCATTGTTATCATTTGGGCATCTTATCATCCCAGTATTCCTCCCAAAGGTATTTTGTGCAAATTGGTTGTGAAGTGTTGGAAAATGGCAAGCTAGAGCTGTTAATGGCTTTTAAGTATTTCTGCCTATGTTGTGTTTTCAAATATCAAAGGATAAAGGTGAAGTCCCACATGACTGCATTTCACATTGCGTATCCCCCGCCTTTCTGAAAGGACTAATGGACTGCAATTGCTTCTCATTTATTTTTTTTTAGATTTTCTGGGGAGAGAATTGCAACCTGAAAATAGTTGTCATTGTTAGAGTAATTACTTCAGATGAATTCTCTCTGTTTTGTAACATAATTCTTGTTAATGAAAGTGAACTGAATGATACTTTTGACCCTGCAGACCTCAGGATACTGCAGATCTTCACAGTATCAGCCCACTAATTCCACTTGTGGCTCAAGTGCTACTTCGTTCTAGGACCTAAGGAGTAGAATGGAGGATGGTGTTTTGCATATCTTTGCTGGAGCATTGTGCTTCAGTTGATACAATAAATATTTTTTTATGTAGGTACAGTATTTGAATGTGTTAGGCAAAAAGACTCTACTGCATTGTTATATGAAATAGTAGTTTCCCTCCACATGCAGAGTACAGCATTGCTTCTGTGTAGCTGTTTTATTTCTGCTGTTTTTGTATACTTAATTTGGCATTATTTTAAAGGGAATTTTCTTGTTATTATTCTTTTCCCATCTTTGTGTTTTTTAGAACGATGTTTATTACTGTTTTTTTTAAACCTTTGACTGTTAACATTTAACCTGGGTAACATGTGTGGGAGAAGGGCTGTGAAGTGCTGTCATCTCACAGATACTTAGTTCCGTTGTCTCTCCATTAACCAAGAAGAGAGAGAGCTGCTTTTTGCTAGGATGATTTTTAAAATTCCTTGATTAATAGCACTCAACAGTCTTATACAATGCAGTTAACCAGAGGTAGGTGTACCACATATTTACCCCAAGGCATGCAGGTGTTCCACTGGCTTCTGTACAAGCATCCCGTGGCTTTTTAGGATGGTACAGTAATTCAAGGAGCATTTGCTATTGAAAATGCAATCTCAACTCCATATGTTACTACCTGTTGATATTGAGTTACACTGGATAAAACTCATGGTCACTATCTCTCAGCAATTTTATCTCTCCATATTTGTATTTCTGTTTGGTTTAAAATTATCCTTATCACGACTCAAATTCATGGTAGTACACAATTTGATTTAATTTACTGCTTATTCTCTGAGTTGAAAGAATGACAGCTAATCTAGCAGGCGAACACTTTATGATTTACACTAAAAATAATGAAAATACATGTTGGTTGCATTAAAGAAGTCGTACTTCTCTATAAAACTCTTGACTGAATTATCTAATCTTCAGTATTTTGCTGTTGTACTGTATGTGGGCACTAGTTACTGTTGTTTATTATAGGGTATAAAGATCAGTTAAGTAAAAAGCATGTTTTAGTTCAAGTAGGTAGCTGCGTCAGCATGCGTAAGCTGCAAAGGAACAAGTAAAGGTTTATTCCATGCTGAAAAGAGAAGAAAAGAAACACAGCGTTTTGGCTGTGGAGCCTTCTTCGGGTGTCAAGATTAGGATTCATGGAGGTAGTGGGGGTGTTGACGTTTTTTTCTATAGAAGATGATTGAGTTTTTTATCCTTCTCTGTAGTGAGGAACTGGTCACATTTGGAGTTGAATGCTCTGATGAGGTTAGCTATAAAGGGATGATGTTGGCTTCTTTGATGTTGTTGCCAGAAAGGGTAATCTGTTGTTTGAGGGAGAAAATGGTGGAGAGCATTATTTTCCTTGAAAACTGTTGCAGAAGTCTCCGAGTGTTACTCTGGGTGGTGTCAGAGTCAAAGGAAAAAAATAATTTGAATTTAAATTTAAAGGAAAAAATAAACAAGAAAAGAAAGCCTGGTCTTGAAACAAATCACTGTGAAGAGACGGAATGCTGGTTTGGTGAGAGAAGGGGGCAAGCAGCCCAGGGAGGAGGAGAAGGAATGATGAAAAGATCTAGAAAAGACCACAGATCTACTGTAGGAAAGACCACACCCAAAGAAGGCTCCACAGCAGAAACGTTCTTCTCCTTTCAGCATGGAATGAACTCTTACTTCCTAAAAAGTAAGTTTGTTTGCTAAAACAAGGCAAACAACTTCTGTTGCCCTACATGACCTCTGCTGCACTTGTTAATGAACAAGTGGAATTTCCATTGTCATTCTGAAACAGGAAATTGCACTGTGGCTTCTCCAGGGCCTCTAACCTACTGTAGCACAAACAAAACATTTTTGATTAAGTTCTTCCACAGGTTTAGATTGATATTCACCAGAGCGTTAGCTAAGAAAAACTATTTTTTTTCAGTGCCCCAATAAGATTTATATTACCTTACTAGTTATATTCTTGATGATTGAAGTTGCCCAACAACAGTAGCAGGCACTACTAAAGTTAACATATCTTATTTCAACAACAGATATCAAAAATTGAAAGCCTAGCACACAAGAAACAAAATCACTTTTTAACTTTTTTATTGTAAAATCAAAGTATGGGTTTTCTGAGAAACACGGGACATTTTGTAGTGTTCCCTATGTTCTTATTATGCAGAGGCTTGAAATTTAAAAAAACAGTATAAGTTACTGACTACATTTATCTTCAGAATCATTTGCCATACAACAGCCAGAGGTCACAAGTGGAAATGAAGGATTAAGGAAGAAACATTCAGGACAGAAACTGGAGACACATAGTCATGGTGTATGGAGTACAAACACTCACAGTACATTGAGATTAGGCTGAACTGAGGGAGGGTAGACCAAGTACAAGATTAAAAATAGTCCTGTGGTACCATTGCTCTTGAGGATACTGTAAATTGATTGTGTTGCCTGGCCCAGAGTGTCCCTGGTCTGTGGAGGAATACAGCAGTGCAGCATAATGGTCTCTTTATTACAGCCCTTATTGTTAAGACTTGAAAAAGCAAAGCAACTCCTGATGATTATGGAAGAAACTATCAGTGAGACTCAAGGCACCCTACATAGATCAACTTAATTTTCTGCAGGGTGCAGTTTTTCTCAGGAGAATGCAATATTCTCTGAGTGCGCATGCGTGTGTACAGTATATGGTCTTCTAATTACTACTGTTTTTTTCTGATTTTGGGTAGTGTACTTGGTTTCTGTTGTCACAGCGCATTAGTTTAATGTGGTGGCATTTTGCTTACCTTTTACTTCACATTCACAGAACGTGTTGACCTCTACAGTATCTGCATTTATTTTCTTTTTTCCCCGGTGCATTCTTAAATGTAGTTCACACCTTTATGCTGTGTTTGGTAATTGTGAATAAAATCGCAATCTGCTCTTTTGATCTTATTTGTATCAAAAAGTAAAATAAGATGATGCAATTATTCTTTCAGAGAGAGAATAGCAGGTGTGTCACTAGGCTAGTATAAGGTTTAAAGTTCTTATTTGCAGTAGAATGTACTAATGTATAGTACACAGGAATGTACAGTAAATAATGAGTCTTGTCAAAGTTTATATGCTAATTGATGTTGTTATTGGTTAAGTAATAAATGATGCAGTACATACATACAATTTTCTGAAAGTTTATTGTGTTACTACAATAACATGGTGCTAATAACATAACGTTGCTCTACGATGACAGCAATATCTAGCATAGGAAAGCAAAATTAAATCAACTTGGTGATAGCTAGGGAATAGCTGCAAAACCATAATATGAAACTTTGGAACTTATGGGAAAGCAAAATAATGACATGGGGTAAATTTGGCATGAATTTAACAAGGTAAACTTTCATAATGGTATATACTGCACTGTATGTTTTGGAAATGTGGCAGAGTTTCTTTCCTCCTACAGTGAAGATTCTTACAGTTGTAAATTTAATTTGTAGCTTTCCTACAGTGTGTAACATAAAACAATGCACCCAGTTTCAAGCTGTAATTCCTGCAGCCCTGAAGGTCTCATTCTGTGTGGTGGGACTTTCTTTCTTGGAAATATTACAGTCACAGACCGCAATACAGTAATCCTGAGTCTGCCGACTGAAGAAAGATAATGTCAAATTCAACCCAAAAAGCAGGATACATGGTATATATCTTTCAGTTTTCATAAAAATAATTTAAACATCCAAGGCCTTGCTTAAAAATATCAGAGCAGCAGTTGATATCTAAACATAAGATTACATTCAGGTCAGCAATGTAAGGGATGAATTTGATGATTTTTTCGAAAAAGTGATGTTTGAATCTTTCATTACCTTCATTCACTGTGCTTTGCAATTCTATTTCCCAGTGCTTCTTAATTAAAATTCCTCGGGCGTTAGTCTGTCACAAGCAGGGAAAAAAAATATCGGCAGGGGCTCTTATTGGCATTGCTTAGCCATGATTAACATAGAAAATAAAAAGAAATAATCACAATAATGTATAGATGTATAACGTATGTTGGACAAGATAAAGCAATCATTGTGTTCTTATAATTATAATTTAATCTATATGCACTTGATTAATAAAATGTCAATTTATGTGAAATTAAGAAACTTTGGGGGAATAAAAAACAAGTAGTAGATGGCAGAATCTTGAGAAGAACATTTTACTCTGATAAGAAGAATGATACCATACCCTATAGGATTTAATATGGTTGTTTTCCTGCATTATGAATTGTAAAACAGATCAAAGGTTGCAATTACTCTCAGCATTTTCATGAGTTTAGTTTCAGTTCTACAGATGTTGTGATGAAACATTCAATGAATTAGTGAAACTGGATTCATAGCCTCTGGGATTCACAAAAGTACTCATGTTTACTACCTACTGTACGGTGGAAACCAGCTGTTGACTTGTGTCCATGTACAGTATGACCATTTCCATGATATACAGTAGGCCCTGCTCTCTGACCCCTCTCTCTCCTTGTAGATACTTGTATGTACAGTATTTAGTGTATGTTATTCTGACTAAACGTTATCAGGTTGGAATGTTTTAATTTCTGGCTATATGTAATAAAAATTCTGTAATAAATTTGTAATTCCTCCATATAATTTTTTCATCCTATTTTATATCTGTCTTAAAATGAACCAATCATTTTGCATTGTCTGCTAGTAATTGTTTTGCATATCACCACCATGTCCAATGTATTTAAGAAAGATCTTTTTTCATATAAACCAATTTGTATGCTTATAATCAGTTCAACATTGAGAGCTTTGCTTACTCCCTCGTCTAATGTGGTGGATTTTGATTGAGCAAAAAGACACAGAGGGAAATTGCTATAGTGATGGGTTGTGTTTTATCAGTTATTTACGGTATGTCTTCAAAGGTATAGTGTTGCATGCACGCATCCTATGTCTTTGGCTGATTTGCAGCAGTTCCCTATGGTGGGGAAGAAAATGCTTACCTAAGCATTAGACTGTATATGTAAGAGGATTTCCTTGCACAGTACATGGTCTACCATGACCATTATTTTCTTCATATAGAATTTTCAAGGTGAAGTGTGAATCTTAAACTAAAACAAATAAAAACAGAAGTGAACACAAATTGCAAAACAATAATGGGAACATTTTACTCTTGATAATGTCTCTTTTGTATATTGTAGATGCAGTACAGTATAAAATGCATAAGGAGTGTAATGTAATGCAAATGTAATGTTCAGTATACAGTATGGAGATACACAGTATTTGTGCTATCCATCAAATATTATATATCTTTCTATTATACTATTACTGTAGGTTTGTACTGAGTATATACTCTAAAAGGATTTTTATTCCGATTTGCTTGTGTAAAATAATATTTGATTGTAAATCTGGTGAATTTATCGAAGTCCAAAAGAGAACATTGTCCTCCGTTTGATCACACAGCCTTGTCTGCTATTAATAAAGTTCTGAGAAAACAACTGAAATGCAAATCTGAGGGCTTGAGCAGCCCTGAGCCAGAAAATCGCTCTGAAGTCGATAGGAGCTCCTCACTTGAACCACTATAATGCTTTCCAGATTAATTTTTCGTTCTGGGTATTTAGCAGGTTGTTTGGATTGGGTACTTATTCATTAACAGTTCATTACAGAGAATTTAATTAAAAGCTGGCAGTGTTAGTAATAACCCTGATGCGTTCCCTTGTTTACCCGAAATTCCCTGGGTGGCTCACAACACAATGCATTTTAACAGCTGGAGGCTAGGGGGACCTGGCAGCAGTGGTTTGATCAGTGAGTGTCTCCAGGTTGGAGCACACAGAAGCTCCTGAGCCAGTGGTTTTATGGATAAAAGGACCGGGTGGAATGTTATTTAAGGTTCAGCTCTTTCGCCTGGGGGGTCACCTAGTGAGGGGGGTGGATAACAAAAGCACAAGGCTTCTGTAGCTGAGTCTAAGGTCTAACCTCATAAAAATTTTAATATTCTAAGACAACCATCACCCACTGTACCTTGACACAGTGACATGAAGCTAGTGATATGAACTTGCTGTTCTCTTGGAAAATAGTATTAGGATTCACTCATAACCATCCAGACGATCGGCCTAGTGACAGGCGTGTAGCGATAAATGGAAATAATTCAGAGTGTTATCTTGTAAATTTATTTGAGCCAATAATAAGCTAACAGCGTGATGCATGTTTTTTACATCCAGAGATTTGAAGTCACACACTGTTCTAAGTTAGTGGTGAAAGGAAATAGCTACAAGCTACAAGCTTTTTCCCATTTAAACATATTGTTTTATTATTTCAAGATACTGTATGTAAAGTGTCTGACTGATATATAGCATTGGAGCTGAGCAATACACTGTTCATGTTTTTTAGGTGCAAGTGGGTTACAATAACAATGAGAATAATTACTGTGAAACTGAAACATATATATATATTTATTTCTTTGCTTAAATAAGGCTTAGAATTGCAGAAGAATATTTAATTTCAGCTGACCCCACTGATACAAAAGAGACTCGCATTACTCTCACTCACAACCCACTCATTGTTTCAAAAGCTAAAATCAGGAAAGCATTTGTCTAAACTTTAAAAAAATTGACACAGGCTGTTGTGCGATGTTAACCGTTGAGTTGTTTGGCTATATAAACATTGCCCATTGAAAGTTAATTTGGTCTGAGAGGTTTCCCATCATGTGCTTATTTAGCATTGTCGCTCAGTCAGATCTAGGTACCAGGAAACTAATTCACAGAGAGCAGGTATTCATTAGCAGTTCTCAATCTGCATGAGCATCATGTGTGAGTACCTTTGAAACAGGTTTCAGAGAGAATACAGGCTGGGCTTCTCTCTTTGCCTTTTGGTATACCGCAGTGCACATTTACTGTATTTCACTTAGTTTTACTTAAGAAGATTTTATTGTCAAAATGTGCAGTGGATATATTCCTCTCCTGTTTAGAGAAATTCTTAAGAGATTGAGCATTAAACATCTATTTTATTAAGTATATGGTAGATTTAAAAAAAAAAATAAACTAGATGAATCAAGCAATGGAGACATCTGCAGAATATGTTTAGGTGAAGTTTGACGTTTGGATCCACATATACAGTATGAGTATATTTCTGACAAGGTAAAGAAAGGATTTCTTTAAAGAAAGGGTTAAACAAGAATTGGTGTATTTTAATAGCTAAGCCTGGACACCAACTCACAAGCTTTTAATTCTCCAGAGTGCACTGTTGTAACAGTGAGGCAAGCAGCTAGTATATTTTCAAACTACTGTAATCTGAATAGGTTATTCTACCAGGAACAGTTAATAAAGCCAATTAAACACAAATCTTAAATTAAAAGCAAATCATTAAATGCCATTTAATTTCATTAAATATTGAAATATATTTACCTTTATTAAATATCAAAAGACAACCTTGTAGCTTCCTTTGTTTTTAATGAATTGGGCTTCTGACGGGCCAGCACAGTGGCACAGTGGTTAACATTGCTACCTTGCAGAGTTGGGGTCCCTGGGTTCAATCTCAGACCTGGGGTACTGTCTGCATAGAGTTTCTATGTTCTCCCTGTGTGCGCAAAGTAGTCTTCTGGGTTTTCTTAGGTTTCGTCCCACAGTCCAAAGACATACTGGCACGTAGGTTAATTGGCTTCTGGGAAAATTGGCCTTGGTGTGAGTGTGTGCATGTCTGTGTGTGCCCTGTGATGGACTGATATATCCCTACCTTGAGCCTGTTGCATGGAGCTGGATAGGCTCTAGTCCCCCCGCGACCCTGAATTGGATGAAGCAGTAAGAAAATAAACGGATGGAAGGACTTTTGAGAAGCTCTAAGAAAGTTTGTATACAGGGTGTGCATCGAGTTTCTCGTGCGCTAAGGCTGCCAAAGACTGTTGACACAAAGCCAGGAACTGTAGGTCTATCAGTGCCCTACTGAAGACTTTTTACTCTAAAGTGTTAAGAATACATTAAAATATACTAAATCTTCATCATATCAGAAAACAGCTTGGACAAATCTGCATTTACCTTTGATGTTGTGGTCATATGTTGCAAAAATGTTCTAAATACTAAGGAACAGAAGCAACATTTGCTTTTATATTGCATTTATAAAAAATAAATCAAGAAAAAAGGTGAACAGTAGATGTATTTCGGCAGTTTCTTTCTTCCTCAGTGTAGTGTGTTACACAAAGCGAGTTCCCTGACATCATGGTGTGCTTAATTTTCCCTGCATCAGCCCTGGCTATGACACACCAAAGCAACATGTATTTTTAATAGACAGTTTTTCATTTTGTTTCACCTCAAAGGACATTTTTCATTCTTTTAGTGATTCTTTCATTCCAAATAAAGAATAATAATAAAAGTGCCATTACCATATCAGATATACTTCAGGGAAAATGTCAGCAAATGATAATTGTAAAATTGGGCTTTTGTACTCACAAAACAGGTAATTACCCAAGGTGCAAGGTACCGAACAGAAAATGAAAGGTGTAACTGTGGAATGAAAAAACAACTTCTTTTTACCCTTGCTCTTTAAAAGAAAAAAAGCAATACAGATTTAATTTGATATATATTTATGTGTATGCTTCCGCCACAGGCAAGTGAAGACCCTTCCCAAAACCTTTCTCTTTTTTTAATCATAATCAAAAATTCTGAGAAAGCAGCAAGAATAGGATAGTGAAGAAATGACGGTGTTCTAAACATTTTTTTTTAATGGAGAGTTTTCTACGTGTTCCCAAAGCTGTAAGTATCTTTAAAGAGGGGAACTCAACAGTCATCATTCTATGTGGTGTGTTTGATGAGACAGTGAGCGGAATGCTTAACTGCAGAATGATGTGGCAAATGGTCGTTGGAGGAATTGCATTTTATTGTAAAAACTGAACAAAAGTTGTGAAGCGCAGCTTTTAGTTCCTTCTTTTTTCCTTTTATGTGAGCATAACTGACAAAACTAAGACTGGATAAGGATAGGGGGGACTCTGGGACCTCTGTTGATTGGCTGCTTAGGTTCTGTTTTCCCTTCACGTCTGCTGGAGATGTCTGCTGTAAATGACTGTGCAAAACAAAGTGACAGTATACAAGGGCTGAAAGAAGAAGCCAAGGAATCGGCTGTAGATCTGAGTCATGAAAAGCACAGATAACTTGATCAGGGAATAGGAGGCAGGCTAGGCTCTCCAGTTGATTTGTCATGGGTATTGTTAGACCCTTTGGTCTTCCTACTGTATGCCTCTCAAGCTGGAGGATCTGAAAAAGAAATGTCCCCTTCCCCTGTATATAAACCTACGTATTCATTGTGACCGAGCTGCTAAAAAGCAGAGATTAGCTGCTTTTTCACACTGCACATTTGTGCTGAGCATCAGGCGTCGGCTTCATTCACTATAAGCATCCGAAGGATTTCTTGCAGATCAATTAGGAATGGAGAAGAGAAGTTTTTGCATGACTAACGAGCAGTGCTTGTGGGTTTGTGTAGGAACCTCACGATAGGGGACTGAATCTTTTCATAGATTTACTAAACCATAAGCTGTGAGCTGTAAAAGTGAACATTTGCAAATTCATTTCAAGTAAAAGAACATTTGTTTCATTGGTATTTAGCCATTTGTTCACCATGATTATAAAATACATGTAACAGGTAGACCTTTTTTTAGAATGAGATCAAGAAATTATACAGTACCTATAGTGCATTACATTTTCCATTTCAATGGGTCACTGATTCAAAGTATTCCTGTATCTACTTCATTCTGTTTTAAAGAATTGTGTTAGTTAAATAAAATCCTCAAAAAGTTTACTCTAAAGGCTTTCAGAATAGACTGTTCAGAAAACTAATGATTTCATAAAACATTTTTAAAATCTATTTGATCTTAGATGCCTCTAATATACTATGATAATGCTTTATTCAGTAGTTTTATTTCATCTTAATGAATGCGATAGAGGGAAAAAGATACCTAGAGTGTATTTGGTGTGACTTGCATAGCTGAGGGAATGGCAGCCTAACATTGAGAATAGGCTGTCCCATTATTATATTGCAAGGAATGAGCTAGGAAAGTCTGGGGTGTGAAGTGGGTGAGATTTGGATCTCTTCTTTGCAAATTTCTGTTATAAACTTCATGAAGAGAAGCAGTATTTGTTCCAATAAAGATAGGTTTTGAAAAGGTCTTTTATATACAGTATATATTTGAGGTACCTGTAGCATGCTTCTTGAAAAACTTGTCTATGCTTGTGAAGTATAACAGGATGTTTTTTTTTCAATTCCCTAGAATGTATTTCTTCCTGAATACAGGATCACCAGTTAACAAAACAGCATTCAGGAATATACAGTACTGTACAGCAGAATGCTTGCTACAGTATGTCTCCTCTCTTTTGTTATTTTCAACGGCGCTACATTGGGAAACTTTATGAGAAAAGAAAACCACAACATTTACACAAAACAACAAGATACTATTTTAAAGAGTGTGGTTTAAATTAAAGGTTAAATTAAAGCCTACACACATCCTAATGATGTTATCCTTCAATTTGTACTTGTTTTTAGTTGTTATTTTATGTATTTTACTTACTCTTTTATAATAGTAGTCTACATTGTATTTGTAGTCTACATCGTATTCTATTCTTTTTTATTGTATATGTACTGTATTGTATATTATATTCTATTGTAGTCTATGCAAATGATGAATCTGTAATTACTGATGCTTACAGTATATTGTACCTTCCATCACCTGTTTCTTAATGACTTTATAAAACCTTCATTCCCTTTTTAGTGTAACACAGTTATATGTATATGTATATTTATATGTATAAGTTATCATTTGAAAACATTACATTCTATCTTTTGAATGAAACCAATCTGTCACTTCACATTCCAGTTCCCAAAGGCTTGTAAGTTCCTTCGTGGTCCTGAAAAACTCACTTGCAAAGGACAAACACGAAGCATTCACCAACACTTACAACCCATTTTTTTCTCCAGCACATTATAAATCATTCTTCAGTGAACCAGCTCCCTGTGTAATGAAATCAGTACTTTAGGAGTGTTCAGGTCAACATCCTAGCAGGTAAATTTATCAAGGTAGCTAGATAAGGACTAGTGACCACAGTTTGCATTTAATACAAATTAGGGTTAAGTGTTGCAATTAAGTGACCTGACTGACTCAGAGAGGTAATGAAGTAGGGAGTCTTCTGGAGCTTTTATCACAGCTGGATGAGCAAACAAGAGAAACTGATTTTGGAAGCCAAAATCATTTTTAACTTTGAGAAAATTCTACCTCTTATTTCCCCCTAGAAAGCTCAGAAGAGAATAATTGACATTGAAATTCATAAGCCTTTACTATAGCCTATTATACATCTGTGCATCGTTACAGAAACAGAAGGCACTGGAATAAGGCAACAACTTAATTAATTTTCTACAAATGAAGCGTTCAGATATTTATTGGCAGCACTGGTGAAAAAAAATAGTAGACTCGGCAGCTAGGGGCCAGTATTTCACTACCTTCCCTTCAATTTAAATGGAGCAGGCAGCATACCTGTTAGTGCTCACTTACTACCAGATGGAGAAGAGTAGTCTCCTACTGTCACAGCTCATACCTTCTTTAACTGAACTTCACTGGTCGCCCTGTACATCCTACGTTTCCAGTTTCTATATGGATAGTGCTGTCTCTTTCTGTCTTCAATTACACTCTAGCCTTGACAGCTACTGAGAGCATGTCTCACTGAAAAAAAATCCTTAAGGAAATGTGCCATCCTCCTGCTGTTCTAAATCACATCCATACATGTTTTCAATTATGATTAGAATGGTATAATTGCACAATTGCATGGGCGTGGTATTCGCATTATATTACAAGCTTAGTAAATATGTTAATTGTTTTGCATTGTTTTATAGGAATACCATGTTACAGTATATCATAAAGGCACTAACTTTGTACTGCTTTGTTGACCACAAATCATTACATTTATAAGCAAATTTACATTGTTACAGATCCTTATGAAGATAGTATACCACTGAAAAATCTTTCTAGGGGCAAAACATTGTGCTGTCCTGAAATAACTTTTAAATTTAAGCACAGAGATTCTTTTTCTTCCTTTTCAATCAGTGAATCACATAGGCCAGAGGCAATCACGTAGGCTTCACAGAATTTGGAATGTTGAAACATTTGCTTTTTTCTACCGGATGGGCAGTGTGAATCTCCCTTACTCATTCTCTAATTGGACAATCCTCCCTCAGCCGAAAATAGCCCAAGATCATAGAAAGCACCATCATTGCATAGGTTTTAGGATGGGTAAGACTTTGGTGTGTGATTCTTTTCTCAAAAATTAGATTTTATAGGGTGTCAGCAACAAATATAGTTAAATATAATATAAAAGTCTCCTAGCAAAGATTAATCTGAAATGCTCTCAAATATAACTACATTTTTTTCTTGTGCCCTTTCTCGATGGCTTCACGTTATCTGTTTTTCTGTGTCGGCTCTCAGTGATGTACTATCGTAATTAAATGACAAGTTGCTTTATTGATAACATTAAGCTTTTCTGACAACCTTCCTGTGGGCCCCTTCTTTGGAAGAAATGAGAATACATAAATTTAGGAATAGCTGTTAAAGAGAGAAGGAAATGTTTTTTACCCATCTTTGTCAGACAAAATGTTGCAAATGTCTTCAATCTTATCTCTGGTCTGATCTTTAAGTCTGGTCTTTAGATTGACTCTAATGGAATTGTACAGTTTTGTCAATATTTCTGATGTGTGCAGTAGAAATGAATTACTAGACATAAAAGAAGGAACATGAAACAGAAATAGAAACAGACGAATCGCATATCACTTTTTTATCACTCATTAATTATTAACAATGTGACTTTAAGAGTACTGTATACCAAACATAACACTGCATTGCCCTTTCCTTTCTCTCTTTCATTTTAGTCGTGTGAAAACTTTTTTTCAAGGACAGAAAATTTAAATTTTGAACCTCAGGTAATTAGAAAACATCGTTCTTCAGGTTCATAAACCTGACAATGTACTGTACACCTCTTGCTATTGTGAAAAGTCCTTTGATTGTAAATTATAATCACTGCATGGTTACAAGTACCAAGATAACATTTATGATGATGACATTAAGAATTCTGTGAGAAATTCAGTTTTGGGTTTGATTTGACTGTACTTTGATTTTGTGATCTTGTCCTTTGTGTGTGATTACACGTAAGAACTTTAGTTAGTGTCCTCTTTCTGTCATATCTGCATTCATTTGCAGACAAGCCCTTTAACTACCCTGGCAGATCGGTAGTTTGATTGCATTTTTTATTGCAGCCCATTACAGCTAATTACAAGATAAAGGTTGTTTTTTTTCTTTAAAGAGCTTCTAGGCAAGAGTCTGCTTGCCCCCTACTCTACTCCTACTTTTGCTATCAATTCATAGTGTTTCACACAAACAGATATTTCATTCAGTCAGGTGGGAGGCAGTCAGGTGGGAGGGTTGGAGTAGCTAATAGCAGAATCTCAGGAAGGCTGGAGACATTTTGCTGCTGAGAAATGAAGTGTGTGTCAGTGAAAGGGAGAGTTTTTCAATCTCATCTTGGAAAGGCTTGGCAGCAGGCTGAGAGCCACAGACTTTATGGTTCACTGATGACTTTGTATGTAGCAAAAACCTTATTTTGCCACCCTCCAATCTATTGCACTGTAGGCAAAGAGAAGCAATGAACTCTGCATTACACTATATCGCTGGACTAGAGGTTACAGAGAAGAGGGGAATGTTTTGATTGAAAGGCAAACATTTCTATAATAACAAGGACCTGTGCTATAAGAATCCATCTTTTATATTTTTTTTCTTTTTTACCTTGATGTTGACACTGAATATCTAGAGACCATATAAGTGAAAGTTTAACGATTCGGGGGGATCCTGGCTTGTTTATGGGTTAGTTCTGAACAATCTGAAACAATAACTCTGCAATAGGTACATATTTGTGAGTGCTAACAGTTTTTAAATAGTTGTTCCATTTCAAGTTCTTACTAGGAAGGTGTGTAGTTATAAAGGCATGCAGTAGTAAGCATTTTAACATTTGTTTTATTAGACCCATTATCTCTAAAAACATATATATGTATTATGAAAATGGAGAAAATGCTTACACTGGGATGTACTTTAATTAGTATTTAGGTGCCCTGTGATGGACTGGCGTTCTGTCCATGATGTATCCTGCCTTGTTCCCATTGCTTGCTGGGATAGGCTCTGACTCCCCCATGGTGCTGTATTAGATAAAGTGGTTAGAAAATGGGCTGATAAATGTTTACATTTCAGCATTATATATACTGTATGATGCTGAATATATATTGTAATTTATTATGGTGGTTTTATTTGTCAGTGTTGAGAACTCCCATCTTTTAGTCTTCTCCTTTTACTTCTTGTTTTCTTAATTTGATTCCAAGTCACAAAAAAGCTTACAGCTCTTACCCATTGCTATTCATTAAGGCCAAGCTTGCTTTCTGATCTCGCATATCTGAAGCATATCCTGCAGTGATAACAACATTCAAAATGAGTGCGATCAAGATGTGTATTGTACATACAGTACTACTGTATGTCACAGGGCAGATTCTTTAATGAATTCAGTAATTGAAAAAATCAAAGCTTTACTTCTTTAACTGCTACATTGATGCTGGTCTCTGATTGCTACCTTTCAAGAGAGATAGTTATTTCTTAATATTGATTACCTCGCGGTGTATTTTCTTTCTACATCAAAAATCTGGTGACTAGCAAGGATATTTTTCTAGATAATCTTTGACTTTTTACTTAAAAATAAATAATCTAAGTAGAGATAATATATTTTGTTTCCTGCAGACTTAGTTTATGGTTACTAAATTAAGCAACCTCATTTTTAAACTAATTTTGTGGGATTAGAATAACTAATAGATGGACAACTAATAGATTTCATACATTATTAATTACATTATAAATTCTGTGGTACTGGCATTAATATACTGCAATCCAGGAGTTCAAGGAACAAGTTCTTTGTGTGTTATGCGTACAGTGGTGTGTATTTACAGGTGTGTAAGAGGTTATGTGTGTGCCCATGTATTTGTGTGTTGTTTTATCTCCTGTTCATATCGATGGAAATGCTCAGCAGAGCTTGATTAATCTAGGTTTATGGTACAGTATATGGTGTGGGTGCGGCACAGATGTTTACAACAATTTTTCAAACTTTTCTTTCTCCCAAGAAAGAAAAAGGGCTGTTTCTTAAGCTGCACTTAATCCTATTTCTGCTGTGCTTTTTGAGTGTCCTGGATTCATGCTTTTCTTGGAAATCCGGTAGTCTTGCAAAGGATTTTAGCCTTTGACTTAGCTATTGCTCAACAAATCCAACTCTTGGACCATAGGTGCTTTTTTAATAAAAATAAATACCTTTTTATTGTTTGCAGGAGGGACAGACAGACATTTTTACAATGCTTGCAGGGTACTTCAGAAAGTTCCAAGTAGTACAGAGCCTTAAATTCTGCTTCAAATAATCTTTAATTCAACTAAATCGTGCTATTTGTAGAATGCTGAACAAACAGATTTTAAAATGCTGTAATGTAAGAGAGGACAGTCCTACAAAAAAATCAAGTGTCCTGCCAGTAAATAGAAATAGTGGAAGAGGGGGGGGGGGGGGTCAGATAAACACAGGAAAAGTTGAAGAAATGTGGTACTGTCTCTTTAAAGATGAAGGTACACAAAGCTAACGAAAGATGAACACGATGACTTGACACCAACCAAAACAAACCACAGGTGACAGGATGCCACAGACAACAGACTAGACTAGTGGTGAAACGCAGCGGTAACCCTGAAACAAGCGCCTCAGTTTTCACAACTGCAGGCTGCTCCCCGAGTGACTGATTGTTACGAGTGCCCGAGCAGTCAGAATGAGGCCTGTGTCTTGTGCTGTCAATCAGTCAATCAGGCAGCTCATGGGAGGCAGCAATCCAGTCAGGTTAATGAAAACCAGCCAACTGCCTTGCTACAAGAAGAAGCAGAAAAAGTATTCTAAATATTCTCTTAGGAAAATGCTTAGGTTTAAAAAATGCATGCAAAGTTCACTAAACCTTTTTAAAATGCAGCATGAATTTGTCTGTGGTGTCTGTAAATGTTATACAGTGCTTTGCCAACATATTTGCCCGCTTCCAAAGATCTTATTTAGTCAAATTACAGATGATGTCTACACATTTTCTTAAAGTGAATATTTTCATCAGCACCTGAATGATCAAATCTAATGCTTTTGTGGGCGGAAAAGTTAAAATGTCAGCCAAAACTGCAAAGAAAAATCAAAAACTAAAATGTGTTTTGGAAATAATTATGGAAATGTCAGCATGGAATGCAATGTATACATTTATAAATAACAGTTTTTTGTACAAACAGGAAAAGTTGCCTATTACATACAGTATTATATTGACTTGTTTTAATATCATGGGTTGTTAGGCAACCCATCAGAAAATGCCACAGTTCCTTGAGGCCTACAGCACATAATTATGGGCATTTAAATATATTTTTAAATATACTGTATGGTAAACACAAAGTCAAATCTTGACTTGAGAAGAATGTTGAAATCAAAGTCCTAGTCAGTGAAAGCTCATCCTTTTGACAGATTGCAGCTCGACATCAGAATTCACCCAGAGCCACATGTACTGTACGACTCTAAGGGTGTGGTGGGGTGAAACTGTATTGTTGACAAGGGAGGTGGTGGAGGAAGAAAACCCAAACTATTGGAAAATGTAAAGGTCAGGGTAAATCCTCTGTATGATAGATGATGATCCAGTAGAGATAGTGTATTAGGTGAGCAAACAAAACTGAAAGGTTAAATGGAATGTTTTTGTGCAGCTCCTGGCTCATTAAGACCATTATGTGCTAAAGCTTATCTGTCAAAACTGTAGTTCGTTCTGTGCTTGTTGAACATGCGTGACTGTGTGTTCTAAAAGTTGTGTTATAGTTTTTGGAGTGTGCAATAACCTTTTCTCATTCCTAATAAAAAAAAGCCTTTTATAGAGACAGGATGAATGTCTCTATGAGTATGTTTGTCTCCTTAAATTTCTTTTTTTACGGAGCCCCTGATAAATTTACCTCATTTGACAGAAACCTTGGCAGCGATATTTTACCATCCTCGTGAAGAGAATTCCCATTAGTAAAAGCAAAGATGTGTTGCAGTTTCCAATCTGGGATTGTTACAAAAGAAAGGGAATACTGTATGTAGGCCCGAGGTCAGTTCTTTTCATTGCAGAATAAAGCATCTTTGTACTATAATTCAAGGAGTGTGGAGCTGGGGATTAGTAGTATGGAGCCTGATATTCCAAAACAGGTGTGCAATGGGTTCATTTTCCCACTATACAAAAAAAGCTTTAAAAACCTAATCTTTTTTGCACAAAGTGTTAGACTGCAGCAGTACAGTCATTAAAGGGTATTGTAACACCTTGGGGGTTTGCTGGTCGTAACAACTGGGCATGTCCTGGCCTGTCCTCTAGTGTACTAGTGAGATTGTATTTTGCTAGGACAAAATGGAGGACCTTGTGCTCCTTTGTCACTACAAGAAAAAAAACTCCTTTATCTAGAGGTTTTACTTTCCCTCAAATCCTAAGCCCACAGGAAAAACACCACCTTCTCTCTTTTTTCTACAGACCAATATCCCTTTACAAAACAAGAACTTCTTGTTTCCTTATGTCTTTTACTTTGCTTAAAGCACCCAGGTTGTCAACACAAATAGCTAGTCTCAAACCACACCTTTATATACTCTGAGCTCAGAACTTCTATTAACAACCCCTGTGCTCAATTAACTCTACAATTAATTCTACAATTGGCCCTAATTCATCCTTTCTGATGAGCTCTTCTCTATTACCAACACAAAATGGTGAAAAGCTAAAAGGGGGTAGAGACTGTGCCTGATCCTAGATAGTTTCCAATTGTTTTTAACAGAAGGTACAGAAGGGTGATCTCCCAATGATCTCTTTTCATTGATATGATCTCTTTTGCTTCTGCTACTCATCTCTGCATTACTTCTTCATTGCAGCTACCCCTACCCCTAAATTAATTCTTCACTCTGCATGGTGTCCTAACTTTCTTGTCCTACAGCCAAGTGGTATAACCTCAGTGATGATGTCTCCATAACTATGCTTATACAGATTTTTGTATTGGGTGTTTTTAATTGTCATGACCCCTTCATTCAATGAATATCATTACTTCAAGGTTTAATTTCTCTTGCGTTTATAAGGAAATTAGTGCTTCTTATTTTATTTTCATTTCTTGGCAGTCCCCATGTATTTTAAAATGTTGTTCTATGGAGCTGTGACAGGTAACCTAAGAGGTTTTGCTCATTGTTATACAATTGAAGATGTTTGGGTAAGAGAAAGGCATTTATTTGCATAATGTTTGCTATTTACATAGTTTTTCCAGTTATCATTTGGAATTTAGATAAGATTTAGACTACCACTGCTCATTCTAAGATAATAACGAATGAGACCACATGTCTTTCTTTATTGGATTTGAACTTGATATGAACCAGACAGAAAAGAGTTAATTATTTGCTTTGTAAACCTATAGTACATGTGGAAGAAATGTTGCCTGGTCACTGTCTGTATACTGAATTATTCTACACACTTTGGCAATACTGTTCAAATCATAAATACTGAAGCAAAGATTAATGCATAACAGTAATGAGATCAGAGAAATTTACAGGTTTTGGCGATTTTGGTCTATTTGGTTTTGCCAGTCTTATTCCATTGGTATCTTTTGTTCTGCGAAGATATACAATAAAACTCTTTCTGTTTGACTGTCTTTTTATTCTTTACTTGGGACCAGTGAAACTCAATGTCGTGATGTAGGGAGTACTTGTTGGTTGGACAATTGAACAGTTCAGAAAACTGCAGTGTCTTTCATTATTGCTGTGATAAAGTTTCATAAGAAACTCTTATACTGTAGATATTTCATAGATTACATGGTGGACTTAAAATGCAAGTTGATTTTTCACTATAGAAATGTGTGCAGACCACTGTATACTGTATTTCAACAAGTGTAAAAGCTGCACATATTCCTGATAATATAAGGTTACCCAGTGCACCTACATTATAAAACACAATGAGAATTACAAAATGCTGTCACTTTGTCTTTTTAACCTCTAAATTCTCTATCCAAGCTTGTCATCAGTATTAATCAAATTATTTTCTCAGCAAATTTGACTGAGATTTTAAAATATTATACCTC
Organism: Atractosteus spatula; assembly: GCF_055471065.1. NCBI lineage: Eukaryota > Metazoa > Chordata > Actinopteri > Semionotiformes > Lepisosteidae > Atractosteus > Atractosteus spatula. The sequence continues at coordinate 7,937,159 of NC_142724.1, forward strand.
ATCTTATAGCAACTTATGAGATGATTTCTTTAAATCTGCTTCTCCAAAACAATCTGGGGCTGTCTTATCTCTGCCGAGACTGATGGTGTCTGTGTCAGGAAGGTCAATTGGAAGAAATTGTGTTGAAGCCACTGTGGAGTTCCTTTAAGAGACAACACACGACATATTAGCTGAATATATTTAGGTGACTGTATTTACTGTATATTAAGGTTAAGATTTCTTAGTGTGTTTGCATTTTCCTTTTAGGAATTTTAGGAACATAAAAGTCCACATGCTACAGAACCTTTTTATTGTTAAATAATTATTTAATTTCCCACAGAATTTTAGCATTTCTCCCACATTTATGCAAGTGTACAGTATGTACAGTATGTGTGCATGCAAATATATACTGTAATCTAAAGGATGTTGGCAAATTTTTTGAATTCTCTAAATGTATTTGAAATCTCGAAACTTATGATGCATTTCTCAACTTAAGTATTAAATTCATGTCTTTGGTGCAAATTACTGTACAGCGTGAAGAACTCACTTCCAAAGGTATGACTATCGAGACTTCTGTAAGATCTTTCTTCTCCCTTTGATGTTGCTTTCTTTGTGGTGTATGAAGTTTACTGTGCTGTATGCTTTTCAGATTTTTTAACATGTACAAATCCAGTATAAGACCCAACCATCCATTTTAATAACAGCTTGGTTTATCTCAGGATCTCAATGACAGGGGCAGCAGACACCTTGGTCACAAAGATTTACACAATGACTTTTGTCTAATTTCTTAATAGGGGAAGAATATTGCAGTGGCTAAGCCTTTGAATTTACAACTGTTGGATTGTGGGTTCAAGTTCCCGTTGCAGACACGTCTGTATTCCTCTGAGTGAGGTACTTTACCCCAATTGCCCCAGTCTACCCAGCTGTATAAGTTGGGACTTGCATGGGGGGAAATACTACCTACGATGGATTGGTGTCCCATCCTGAGGGGGAGTCATGTGTCTCTCATGAGTTTGATGCTACAGATACCAAGATGATCTCTGGCCTTATGAGCTGACATCGCTCTGGTATGGACTTGAAGCAATTGAATTCAATTGAAGAGAGAATAATAATTAGTCTTTCTCCTTTAAAACCACTTATTTTTGTGAAAGAACAGAAAACACTGATCTGTAGCACTGATGTGACTCGATCACAGAAGATAAGAAAGGCTAGTCCTGGTCACTGGGATATAAGACCTCTAAGGAAAACCAGATCGCTTCTGTAAGTGGTGTTGGTGGAACAGCAGGTGGCACTTTTTCCTCAGAATCAGAATTTCAAAGACAAATGTCTCCGTATCCACAAATGAGAAGACAATGTTGATGGAGGCGCTGTACAGTGGATGAGACATTACTCTGAGCCATGGCCACTTGGTCATTAAAGTTTCTTGGACCATTCTCAAAAAGAGAAAGGATGGTAAGACCAGCGTCCTGGTTAAATCCCACTTCAGGCTTGCAAAATCTACCTGAAAGTCTCCTTTAATATCGTGGTGATTTCTCACTTCTATAGCAGAATTGCTGTGTAGAAGGGCTGGTAGCACATAATGGATGCTGTGTGTCACCCAGGGGGGGGCTGCACTTCAGTGATGGGAGAAGTGGTTCACCTCTTAAATGAAAAGCATATTGAGATTCTTTGGGGTAATAGGTGCAAAACAAATGCAAACATTATTATAAAGCACTTACCTTTTAAAGTATATTGTTTTGTTTAAGATGGCTTTTGACACTTGAGAATAGCTCTTTCAGTCTAGTTGGGATCTCTTCTGTTTAACTTGATATCTTTCAATTACCAGTCTGTTCATTTTTTATACTGTAGTGTTTTTTTTTCGTATTAAACTAACACAACCTTAAATCACTTTATTTAGACATGGGATTTTCTGCCTGAATGTTGAAAAGGGGTAATCCCAGTCTGTACAGTACAGTAGCTCACTTGTTGATGACAATTTTAAAGTCTTCAAAGATTGCCATTAATTGATTTTAATGAAGTGATGAATGTTGTCTAATATTATGAGTACCTGCACTTGTCATATCTTTGCTTTTCTCATTTGTTTTGATAAGAAAGGCCCTGCTCTGTGTAGAGAATACATAAAATCTTAATCAGCAAGCAGCATATTTGATTACCTTTCTCACACAAAGAAAAGGCAAGCCATGTGATTCAGAACAAAAACCCCCAGCAGTATCAGTTTGTCTAATACTTAATACTCATGCAAATGAAGGTTGTTGTAGGTAATTTTGCATGAGACCTTTGTTATTGCACAGACTAATTAACAATGTCCTACAAAGATGTTCCTTTGAATATTTAACAAAAGCAAAGCTTGGAGTGAATAGACAACATTAAAAGTATTACTTGTGTATAATTTATGTTCATCGACAGTGATTGCATGCCTCACTTCATCACTCGCTTGCTGGGAGACTGCTCTACGTTTCAAATCTCATTAAGCTATTTATTCATTGTAATGAATGATTTTAATGTACTGCACCAGGTTCTGGCACAGTGCACTGTTCAAAAATCCATCTTACTTGTACATATTTTAATGTTTGCAGCCAAATTAATACCTTTATTACTGTCTTGCTGGTTGAGTGGACACTGTGTTCAGACATTAATCATACTTGTCTTTGCAACTTCTTCCTCATCTGTGCTCTGACCGTGTGCTTCAACTCGCCGAGCCGAGTTCCAAGCTTGATAGAGACGTTATGATGAGCTTGTCTCTGTGCCTCTGCACAACCCGCATCACCCAGATATGGATCGCTTGCCATTCAGGCGTTATTGGCGTCAGCTGCTGCATTGACATTTCATCGAGTTCCAGCCGTGGCTGTAGTGATTTTACTTAGTTCTTGCTCTGCTCCAGAGGGAATTGGAGTGCCTGCATGTGTTACTTTGACTTCTTGTTCATGAGCAAACACTGCTGCCTGCCAGGTGCAGCGCTGGTAGTGAAGTGCTTTCTGATGAGTTTTCCTGCTTTATGTTGCAGTATACTATGGACAGGACATGGGACAGCATCGTTTAACATTCGGCCTTGCCAGTGTGCTGCGCTAATTAAATAACCAGGACCTGCTTGCAAAAAAAGAGTACCTGTGCAATGAATTAGTATACTTTATCTAATGTTAACATTAGAGTGTTTAGAAAAGTGGAACAGTGAAACTGAGAAGGGATTAGAGGAAACAAAAGTCACCTTTGGGTTCTCATTCATTCTCTAAAAACATTGTTTCTGTTCTTTGGTGGTTTCAAAAGCAGCCATGTTCCATCAACCTAAACGCTTAAAAGAGCGCTCTAAACTTTTAAAACATGATATTAAAAGGCAATAACTTCCAGCAAATTTTGTGCTGAAATACAATGATCTCTGCTGCATCTTACAGTATCATAATGTGACCTTGATTACTGTGTAGGATGAAACGGCTGCTAATAGTGTGGAACATTCTACAGGAATCATCTGGACTTGCAAGGCTAAATTTTAAAGATGTAAGTGAGCTGTCAGTTTATGGCAGCAACCTCTTTACTTTCAGTACACCCAAATGAATACTTTGACAGAGACTAATGCTGAACATGTGATGTTGTCATCGTGCCTTCTTCTGTAGACCTGAGCAACAATAATAACAACAGCTACTGTAGGTTTACCATGTGTATTGCTAGCTGTTTTAGCCTTGGAGCACCAAGAAAATAAACCAAATTTGCTAATCTATAGCCTTTGCTCGTGTGGATTAAATAGCTATTAATCAGTTTTGCATTAGGCTCTTTACCTCTGGATGAAAAAAACAAATTTGATAAAAAACAAACAAACATTTGCCTCTTTTACCTTTCTAATTCATAGACCCTTGTGGTATTAATCCAGTTGTTTGGAGTTGGAGTTTGGAGGTGTGGAATTAGCCCCAACTCAACGAACATCTGGCTAGTGTGCTGAATCATAGCAAATTCCCTCATTGTGAAGGCCTTCATCCTGTAGTAGGATTGGCTGTGACTCATTAGAACACTAATTGATCAGAAAGACAACATATTTGTCACCTGTGCAACATTTTTTTGCTTTGAATGCCACATTAATTGTTAACACTTCTATCACGTTTTCACTGAGACTAGATTTTTGAATGTATTGTTGTCAATGCTTTCAAAGAGAAAATTTGTACAGTTTAACTCTCCTCATACTCCTAGCAATAACTACTAACTGACCAGACAAAGCACTCAAACCACGGAGCCCTAACTTTAGTCTAAGGTTGTTAAAGCCATCCAGTGTGTTAGTGATAGAAAAAAGTAATGGGATCTGTCTGACAAATGTGTTTGCAAAGCCATCCAATTATCTCAAAGCAATACGCCACTGTTAGTCTTCGTTGCTAATATGTAAAGATACTTATCAGTTTAAATTAATAGGAAGTCTGAACGAGTCCAGGGGAAGTAATTGATTTGACAATCCAACCCCCGCTGAAATGAAACCCCTAGAGGGGAATGTACAGTATATGCCACTTCCTTCAGGTCAGGATAGGGCACTGCACTTCCGTGCAGATTGCCTGTCTTTATATCTCTCACAATGTGATAGGGCTGTGTTGTCTCCTGTTTCATCTCCTTGCAAAATTGCTGCAGTTAAAGCAGCACAAACCCTCTCTACAGTTTAACCTATAAGAAGAGAGGAAATGGATGGCGAGTCGTTAAACTCTGTAATGGCTGTCAAATTGAAAATATATTTTTATAGTGGGTCTCCCTAGTTTAAGCTCCAGGACAATGCCAACACATTTTTTTTTATTAGCTTATATTTGAGATGTCAGTTTTTGCAAAAGGACAAGCTGTCATCTGTGACATGTTTCTTGTAAAGTTTTTCTCATTGTTCTTGGTCTTTAATCAAAAACATTTGATTAAAAAATCATAACTTTTAAACTTTCTTTTAAAAGAAAAGTCTCTAGAATGACAGCTTTTAGAATTTGTGCTGCGTTTAGATTTCTGCCTTCTGCCATCTTCTTTTTTGTTTCTCTTTTTCCTTTTGCCAGGAGAGAAAGAAAGGTTAATGTACTGTACATTACCTCAGTGGTAAACCAGAGTTTCATTCAAGTGAGATTAACGAATGCTGAGGAAATGCATGTGGCCAAAAGGATGGGTTGCTCTATAACTTGTGGTGCCGAAGCTTAGTTTAAGCGCCAGATGGCTGGAAAGGGAGACCACATCCCTTACACACTGGGGAAATTTACTGCTTTGGAGATATCCATTTCATTACATTTTCATTTTATTTTAATAAGCAGGCCATGTGAAGTAATGGGAACTAAAATAACACTGGAATATTAATAGAGACATCTCTGTTTCCCTTTCAGATTTGGTAGCAGTTCCCCAGATGCTGTGTACGAACCAGATTAGTGAAACAGACATTTTTGAGCCATTTAGCTGAAAGACAATGAGCTTTTATGTCACAGACACTGAAGCTATCAGTGCTAAAACATACTACTTGGAAGAATAGATTAAACCGGACAAGTGAAACTGATGCAAAACACCCATGTACTGAACCTGGTGGACCTGAGGCTTTGTTAGAACCCTACTGAGATTAGTGACCATTTTTATGGGTGAGTCATTTAGTCGCGTGACCTCTGTCACTTCCTTTTCCATGCTGCAGTGACTGTCTTTTGTTCTATGGAAGGTGATTAGCTGTTTCCCTTACACTCCTGTCATTGCTGATAAAAAATAAATAAGCCCTGGCTGCGTATTTTTTTTCATTACACTAAAGTGTTATGGGGTGTGACCCCGGCGTCTTAGCCAAAATTTCCATTGGCCCTTACCAATCGTGGCCTCCTAATAATCCCCATCTATAAATTGGCTACATCACTCTGTTCTCTTCCCCACTGATAGCTGGTGTGTGGTGACTGTTCTGGCGCACGCTGGCTGCCATCGCATCATCCAGGTGGATGCTGTACACTGGTGGTGTTAGTGGGATTCCTCATTACTGTAAATCGCTTTGAGTGGAGTGTCCAGAAAAGCACTATACAGTATAAGTGTAAGCAATTATTAATTATTATTATAAAGTCTTAATGGAGAAAATTGAAGTTGGATTTTAGATATCATTTAGACACTGATTTGAAATAATTGAACTTCTCACATCTTCTTTGAAACAAAACTAGAACTTGTACGTCCTTAAGGGCCTGACTTCTGCTAGAATTATTTTAGGTGAATAATAAACGTCCCTATTAGGTTTGATAACATCACAATTGTGCTTTTTATAGCTACTGTGTTGCTGAATTTCATATTAGAAGGAAAAAAAAGAAGATTACCTGTCATTTCAGTATCTAGTATACTGTATATGTTAGCCTATTGCTTTGGTTAAGATAAAAGCTGCCTGCTTTTATGAATATCTCTGTAGTTCAGATGCTGTGTTATGAATCTTGCCCATTAGCCACTGCAGTCTGGATGCATTAACACAAGTACTGTATTTTAAAGATACTGTAAGAAGTAGACCCTCATTGCAAATAGGAAGTAGACAGTCATCACAAATCAACAATATTAACACACTGTAATTATTTGTTTTGATCACAGTATTGATAATGTGTTACCATACCTCCGCAGATAGATTAGTGCATTATTTAAATAATTTTTAACTAAATACTGTAAATTGTGTAGTGTAGGACTGAACGTTTAGGAATCATTAAAATATTTAGTAGTAAATACCAACTGCTTACTTTAACTTTGGATAATTGCATTCTCAGTTTGATTTACTTTGTTGTGGAATTATTATGTTCTGTGCTACAAGCAGAATATACTGTATATAACCTGATACCATTCCTTCTTTACTGCTTCCAAATCTATTTTACTTTCTACTTATCTTAAACTCTGTCTCAGTCTTTCATAATCTGCTTTCTTGAAATTATACATTTTGGATTTATACCTTGTACCTTCTTTGAAGCGTAGTAAAGCTGACCTAATTTGTCAAAATCAGAAATAATTCTACTGCCTGAAATTAATAATTTTACAGTAGGTCATAATAGCAACCTATCATACTGTATGATACTGTATATTCGGTATTTTAAAGGATGTTTTTCAAGATTTAGATAGTGGGAAAAGTTCTGATTAGTACCCTTTTTTATTGGTTGCAGAGTCAGTGATGCATGCCAACATAACTTAGACACCTACTGTACTGTATTTACAAAATGGTAGAATCTATAGGAAATTTTAAGATAAACTATCCCAGTTCAGAGGCTGAAATTGAGAGTTGAAAATGTAAAATGTAGTGTTTTTTTATATATTTTTATATTATTTCTATTAAATGAGGTCTGCTGAGATCATATAATAATGACTGAACACGCAACATAACAGAGGATGCACAGTAGCTTAGTATTCACATTCATATTTGCTTATGCTTATTTATTGAAAGGGAAAATAATCCTTTTAACCATTCAACTTTTCTTGATATTTTCTTTGACTTTAATAGAGAATATGAAAATAAGCCTTAAAAGCAATTAATCATGAAATGCCCATATGCTACTTTTCGGATTTCTGATGAAGGCAATCTGTTCTCTATATGGTAACATGGTAGTTTTTCTGTTTACTTCATTTGGTCACGTTACAGTGATTTCCCTCTGAAGTTATTAGAGCACACTTGTGGTTTGTTGTATTGTAATCTGAAGTATAGACCACTCATGATTTTCTTTTCTTTTCACTTGATTTTCCTCATTTTCACCATATGTCAGTTCTGGGTACAATCTGTTCTGTTGAGTGTGACTGGAAAAATAAAAGAAGCAGAAACTTTATAAGTCCTTTAGGCTTTTCATTTTTTATGAAAATAAGTCTGTCTGGACATTTTTGTTCTTTTGTTTTAAATATATATATTTTTTAATGTAACCAATTTGCTGTGTGCAAAAAATATAACCACTTATAATGATATGATCTACAAATGAGCTTTTAAATTAAATAGTGTTGTGATCTTTGAAACTGGTAAAGATCTTAAAGGAATCTCTGCATTGTAAAATGTCATGTTTTTAATATTTTAATTAATTAACCAATTAATAAACCGGATGTGAGTAAACCATTTCTTTCTTTTTATATCTGCAGATTTTAATATGCACTCATCTCAATGGAGCGCTTATTACAAAACTGAATTTGTAAGAAATAACTTCAAAATCAAATGCAAAATAGCTTAAATTAACACACAAAGAGAGAAGTTTATCCAGTGGACACAGTGAAATAGAACTTTATCAGTCAGATTCTTGCATTGAACTTCGTAACAGTTCTTCAGCTTCAGGTGGTTAAGCAAGAGGTGGTTAACACAACCTGATACAGTATATAGCATATAACATGGTTTTATCACTCTCAGTAATTACAAGGTCGCCACAGAGTCTATTACAATTCGAGAGGAAAAATAAAAAAATCAGTTTGAAATTTCTCAAGCTTAGTAATCTGTTTGAAATGGCTAGGGTCTTGTTCATTTATGTTTTGCATGGACTCTCCCTTATTAAGGTCAGGTTAAAAAAGTGGAATCACTACAGTTTAAAGTTATGTACATACACTTACATTAACTTATATTCTGGTAAGCTACTGTAAATAAACATAAAGATACGGTACATGAATGGATGCCTCTTAATGGGAGTTCTTCTCTTTGCCTTGATGGAGCATCAGTTATCATTGCTGAGGCTCTGGCAGGGCACCTTTGAGCATATAGAAATCACAGCACATTCTGTGCAGCCGTAAACAGCTTGAAGTTGCATTTGATGGATGACTCTGAGAAAGTTACAAATGAACTGGAAACACCTGAGATGTTTCCTGTGAGAGGCTGTGCAGCATGAAACCTTGTAAACATAATTGAAATATGCTTTGTGATATGCATGAGGGTAGCAGAATTTCTTCACATCTGTCTTTAAAAATGATGAAATAGGTGGTTTGGATCTTCCTGATGGCACAGTTGACATAGAACTGTGCTTTTTCAGTCATCTTACCTGGGTAGTATTTTGTCCCATTTGGACTATTTCCTTAGAATAGTGATCAATGTACTGTAACGTATAATATTTGTTTCCTTTCCATATGTACAGTAACTGCCTAATATTATCTTTAAATACTTTGTGATTAGCAGATAATTCATATTCAGAATACAGGGATTTAAGGCAACACTGAACAATTCGGTTTTTCTTCTTAGTTCTAGACCTACAGTACATGTAGATTTTGTGAAGAGGTGACGTGAAAGTCTTGATTTTGTCATTGAAATTGTTCAAGAAGTAGTAGAGCATTAGTTCCTTTTAGTGTGCGTGTACTGGAAGCTCACCTAATGTGTAACGTGCCGGAGGGTACAGCAAGGGGATTGGACCCTATGTGGTGCTTAGCTAAAGATGATAGACAGGGAAATTTAGTGGAGAGCGGAAGCCGGGTCTACTTAGCTGAGTCGCGTTGCCAAAAGTCGTGGTCAGGAGGATGCGTAGGTCTAGAAGCCGGGTTTTCGCAAGATGATGGTTTTCTTAGAGGAAGAGGTTTTAATGAAGGGGAGCTCTATAAGTACAAACAATACTGAGCGAGGAGGTGCAGGTGAAGAGCCCTTAAGAAGTGGGTGGCTGGGAGCTGTGGTGCAGGACTAGAGATGTGGTTGGATAATTAGGATGTGTGTCGGAATCTGTGGGAAGAAGCAGGGGCTTGTGTCTGATTAGTGGAGGCCGTGACATAATGAAGAATTCATCCTGCGCTACCATCACTACAGTCTGAGATGGGGTAGAGGAGGACCCACAGACCAAAATTATGCACATGTAAAGCTTTGACATTTGTGTCTTGCCAAGTGTTCATTCTGATTTGAGGAATATGGCCTCCTTAGATTCAGAAGGATGTTTGGGTTACTGATTGTAGCTCCATTGCCATAAAGGTCCTCCTGTTAGTGGCAGTGGATCAAGATGGATAATAATAAAAGCTTTAAATTATGTTGCTTTACCTAAATGTAAATTTAATGAACAGATTAAATTTCAAATTGTACAGCTGTGCTACAAATGTGAAGCTTTTTGTTCACATATTATAGACCCAATTATACACTTTAAATCTCTGCAAATGCCTCCTCATTTAATGTTTCTGTATACATTTTCATGTGTTAAGACATATATTCTAAGTCTAAACAATAAATCCAAAGCTAATTAACAGCCCCCCCTTTTGTCATCTAATTAGAAGGATTAATCAAATGTTCAAATAACTGATTCTCCAAGTGTCTGGTGAGATTTAGCTCCTGACCTGAGTTTACAGAGCATTTTAAATTTTCCAGCTCACTAGTCTTTATAAAGCAGGAATGCATTTATGAACAATATAATGAGTAGAAATGTTTCACTCAACTCTCTTAGAATGGATCTAAGTATTTAACAGGCATTTTTCACAAACCATCCTTATTTACAGTATAATATAATCAATAAGCATCCTTATTTATAATTTTGTATTAGAGGCCTGGAACAAAACTCCTACAGCAGAAATTTGAAAGAAATTGACAGCACCAAGTGTTACATAGTTTACTAATGGTAGATATATAGATGTTATACAGTATATAGGTTTTTTGTTTTTTTTTATTCTGCAATTGCCAGTCATTTTCCTTTATTCACCCACCAATCTTGGAATTGCCAGACTCGGCCCCAACGCCCTTATTGCCCAGGAAGGAAAGTGATGTATGGACATGATCCCTTAACATGCCCATCTGCAGATCTACAGTAGTTGTAATTTTATATACTGAAAAGCAAATCACCTTGAACGTGATAGCTCCACAGTGCCTGACAGGTGAGTTTGTGTTGAGTGGAGGAGCAGCATGTCTTTTTCTGATGCCACTGCAAGCATGAAGGCTGTTGGTAGTCAGAGGGGTCAGTATTTACTCAGAAAATGAGAGAGCTCAGGTTGACTAACCCAAACCCTACCCCGAAGACAACCCTCCCTTCCAGTAAGTTCCTTCACTGGTTAGATCACTACAAGTAAATGATTATGAAAATGCCTGTTTATAACCTTATCTTGCTGTCACAATATGAGCATCTCATTCCATACTTTTGACTCTTCAAGATTGGTGGGGTGCTGATTCATAAAGCAGAGCACTAGTGTTGTTAACCAGCAAATCCTGTGGGAGGTCAAGCACCAAAATGTATTGTCAGATTTTTCTTTTTTTAAATGCATTAAATGTTAATTAATTTTGAACACGTTTGTCATATTTGATTTTTCTGCACTGTAGTTTCACTTATCTTAGAAAATTTCATGCTTTAAGATGAAACTTAAACTGAAAATTCTCCATCAAAAAAGTCCATTTGTGACATTAGAAATAATCTACATCTAGTTATTTTTGTTCAAAAGCCCCATTGTTTAAAACCTGTCAGCTAAATTAAATAGCAATTTTGCCAAATTGCATTACTTTGAACACATTATATAAGGTTGACATCATAAGGCTATGCTGAACAATCACATTTGATCAAGATAGATTAGATGTCCTTTATTTTTCTTGTCTCCCACTTTCCATTATATTTTCTCCTCATAATTCAGTGATTAAGTTAATGCCAATTCCTTTCTTAGCATATCAATGTCATTAAAAGTCAAGTGTTCTCTTCAAAACTGAAGTTGGATTGTACCTATTAATGGGGTCATCTACTCTTACATCAAAGCAGAGAAGCCTGGTTATTTGTCTCATTAATCTGTGGGCTTATAGTTGTGTATATTCTCATTTCAGTTGGAGACAAAACCATCTAGTTTTAAGGGAATTTTATGGAACTTGGAATGTGTTTAAGACTCATCCTTTATCACTGATCACTTTCTTAAGTAATCTTATATATGGATTATTATCAATGGAATTGATGAATGTGAATTGATTAGTAGGAATAAAGTGATAAACATGGACAGTAGTATTAAACTATATTTAAGTTACAATGTATTATATTTCCATTACAATTCTCAAATACTGTATTGATAAAACACTCTATTGTATAGATACTGTATAGATAATGTCTGTATAAGTACAATATTTTGATACAGGATATGTCGGTCAATATACTGTATAAACATATCACAGTCATATGGACATGGATCCATACTTGAACAGATTTTATTTTATAGAAGAAGAATGTCCGCAGATGGTCTGACAGCAAGCTTTTAATATATTGCCCTGTTGCACCCCTGAAAAATTCCTTGTCTTATCCAGCAATCAGCAGGGCTGAAGGCACTGGGGAGACACCGTTGAGCCCAGAGAGTCAGTATGCATTTGAGTGCTGCTTCTATTAAAATTACTATTCAGAAACCATGTTGGAGAAGGACCACCTGCTTATCATAAGCTGTGAGAAGGGAGCGATTGAAACTGTGCTGCTGCTTTATAAGAACAAATTTCTGGATTTTTACACCAACTCTGCCACATGAGTGCTTGAAGAGATCAAAAACAGCAGTTTAAGCATTTTAATTCCCTAGTCTGTGTCACCACATGGGCTGGTTAGGAAGTAAGCTCATTACTTTCATAATTTTCAGGCTCTTAAATATTTATTGCAGCTTGGTCCCTCTCTTTAATGGAAAAAAAAACTTTTTCTATCAGTCAATAGTAGGATGCTTCTTGCTTTCAAAATATTTTTTTAAAGGTGCTGCCCCTTTTCTAAACACTTTGGGTGGCAAACAACAATTTTGATGTTCTTGTTTTGTGGTAGGTCTGTGCCCTACAAGCGTGTGTGTACTGTGTCTGTACCCAGTATCTGTACCCAAAAATCTAATTAAGGACTCCATGTACTGAGATCAACAAAATAAACAAGGATTGGGTACAGCAGTGTTTACTGCTTCCTTGTTAACAAGTGTAGTGAATGGCATAATGCTTTTATGCACATTTAGATTCAGGCATTTTTTAAAAGACCTTCTTGCCTATCACATAAAAAAATAAAACCCCTGTGAACTTTAAATTCATTGCTGGAATGAGAACTACTCTGAAAAACTACATGGTTAAAACAATTAATTTGATTTTTTTCACATATTAAGGTGAAGCTTTTAACCTTCTCGGCAGGAGCAGCAGGTCCCTGTAAAGTTCAGAACAAGTCTAAGGGAAAGGCCAGAAATAAATGCTTTCCATTTACTAGAAAAATCTCTGTACCTCAATTGCTAATTTGACTCCCTTTAGTTGTCTTTCGTTTATACAGAATGTGATTTGCAGTTATATTTTGTATTTTCACAGACTCCGGTAATGTTCTTAGCAGCACAAGTTGGCTTTTCTGCATTGTACATTCTTTTTCTGGGCAAGGAAAAGCACTTACACCCTAAAGTTCCTTAAAAATGTCAAACCCATTACAGCTCCATTTATTCGGTTCTTGTTTAACCACTCTGCCTTCTGTCACTAATAGCTGCTTGCCTGCTGAAAAGCTTTTGGGATTTTTTTTATTTCGTTGGACCTACATTTTAGTTAATATAATACGGTATGGTAAAGTGCTTTCAGTTTATTAAATCAAAGCATACGCTACTAGAATCTACGTAACAATATGTTATGAACAAAATTTGTAGAACATTGCATTAATAACCTCATTATTTACTGTTTCTCAGAGCTTGGAAGGTTGTATTGTAAAGCAGTGTGGAGTAGGTGATTTTTTTTTAAATGATATTACTGTCAGAGTTTTGGGTGATTGCATTGTGTCTCTAAAGGACTTTTCTGCAGAAATACAAAAGACATCATCAATGGATTTGTTCCATTTCAAGATTGTAAGTAGAGTTGGCAAGACTCTGTCTTTGGTGACTTTAGCCTGGAGTGGCTCCAGTAGCTCAGCTCTGGCTCCAGACTGTCTCTAGACAGCACCAGAGTGGTTCCAACAGTCTCTATCCTCATAGCCACCTCATGTTCTAAACTAGTTATGAATTAGTCACTTTGCTGCTTTTTGTGTATTTTCTAGACACCATAAAGTAGGCTGCAAAGCAACAGGTAAAGGTTTATTTAATGCTGAAAAAAAAGAGAGATAACATTTCGGCTGTGGAGCCCTCTTGAGGTGGCTGCACACCTAAAGAAGGCTCCACAGTTGAAACATTGTTTCTTCAGCATTCTCTTGAGGTGGCTCCACACCTGAAGAAGGCTCCACAGATGAAAAATCTTTTCTACGGTAACTTGTTGACAGGTACTGCCCTTCATTGAGTGGGTCAAATGAGTTCTGTTTGCAAACATTCACAATGTAGAAGCAATTGAGTTTTGTCTGTGTTTATTTTATTTAATTTCTATTACATTATTATCTATTATTATGTAACCTTACTTTTGTGATTTTTACCCCCTGGTGAGCTCGTAGAAAAGACATTTCATTTCCAGCAACTACTGCTGCATTCTGTATTGTTGTGCATTTGATAAATAAACTTTGAGAAAAAACACACTTTCCTCTTTTACTAATAGCACAAATGCATTTTGATGTTTTAAAGCTTTCAAAAAGCTTTCTAACTCCAGTTAGCCACCTTCAGACAAGCTCTGTGCCAAAAAAGAGCATTCATTAAAGCATTTTCCAACATAGTCCAATAAAACAGTCGCATGGTATGCATCCTTTACAGATCACAACCCCCATGATGCCAGTTTGAGAGGCTCGCCATGAGGTCAGACTGGAGCCACAAAGGATTGAGACGAGCAGATGTGCAGCATAGAAAGACTGGAAATAAGATTTTTCCTGTAGTTTGGGGAGCACAAAATTACCACAGATAGTCCTGTGCTCATGTCCCGCAGGGTTCAGAGCACTGATTGTAAAGGTCACAAAGTTCTGTGAGCAGGATACTGCTGAGAACTTACTAGATTATATGAGTAAAGGAAGCAATGAGGTGAGGGTAGTTTTCAATTGATATTTTAATCTATTCTTACATATATTTTCTTCAGTGAATATACAGTACTAATAAGTATAAGTTCAATATCCAGGCACTTTTTTCTACCCCTTAAAATACAGGACTAATGAATCTTCCTGAATTGGACTTTAGTGCAGTTAATAAGGCTCTTAGCAGAAAATATATATTTTTAGTGCTGTAATACTGTTACGACCCCAAGTGTCTAGGGATAAAGGGGTGTAACATTTAGGATAATTCTTTTGGAAGCAGGTGGGTTTTGGTGAGGGACTAGGAAGCGTGATAACAAGGGTAAGGAACTAGAGTGGTGCCAAAGGAAAGAAAATAACAAACAAAATGGAGCTGGCTAGGACAGGAGCAGGGTACAAAAGAACACAAAAGTTGAACATGTAACACATTAGGGCAAGTTAATGGCAAAACAAGAATGAACACACAAACAAACGAAGGTACAAAGAAACTAACAAAAAAAACAACAACAAAACAACAAAGCCGAAGCTCTACGAAAATACACACACACACAAAGCAACAAATGAAGCCGAAGCAATAACCAGAAGCGAAGCGATAACCAAAGCCAAACGGGACCGAAGTCAAACGAAAGGCCTCTTCTTCCTGAAAGCCTCCATGTTATATAGTGAATAAAATGTGTTCTGATTGGCTGAGAGCTAATTGATGATGACATCATACAGCCATAGTGCGCCAGAACGCTCACCACACATCAGCTATCAGTGGGGAGGAGAGCAGAGTAATGTAGCCAATTCATAGAGGGGGATTATTAGGAGGCCATGATTGGTAAGGGCCAATGGAAAATTTGGCCAGGACACTGGGGTTACACCCCTTCTCTTTTCGAGAAACACACTGGGATTTTTTTGATGACCACAGAGGGTCAGGACCTCAGTTTTACATCTCATCGGAAGGACAGCGCCTGTTTACAGTATAGTGTCCCCATCACTATACTGGGGCATTAGGACCCACACAGACCACAGGGTGAGCACCCCCTGCTGGCTCCACTAACACCTCTTCCAGCAGTAACCTTGGTTTTTCCCAGGAGGTCTCCCATCTAGGTACTGACCAGGCTCACACCTGCTTAGCTTCAGTGGGTTGCCAGTTGTGAGTTGCAGTGTGATATGGCTGCTATATGGCATTATAGTATTACAGAAGATACATTGCTTGAAAACCACTATGCCATTCAGTCATTTCTGACAAGGAATTCCCACTATTAATTTTCTTTAGCAGAAGTGTGATTTCTCTTAACATCTGACATTCGAAAAGGGGTTGCATGGTGTCAGATGAACAGCTTGCACTATCCCATTTACAAAGAAGGCAGAAGGAAAAAAAAGATACTGCAAGGTTTTTATCACCCTATGTAAAGTTGATAAAAGCTGTTTCTTTTCCCTGTCTCTTGCTAAGATCTGGTTAAAGTGTAAATGTAAAACTTTAATGTGTCATTCATCCTGAAAGGGCTTCATGTAGTTTATTCTTTTCATCTGGACATATTAGATTAGTATAATAAGATGGACATATCACTGTGCTATCATGCCATTACTTGTTCTTGTTTCAGAGATTACATTTCTCAGTTTATCTCCAGACCTCTTTATACTGTATGTTTAGCCTTTTTACTTTTAATTCATTTATAATATTAATTCACTGTTTTTAAATAGCATTTTTCATCCCAACACACATAGCATATACAGTAGGTGAGGACTTATTTCATCGACCACCGAAGTGCAGTACCCAGCCTGTTGCAGAGCAACATCCACACTCAACTGCAGTACAGAGAGGAAGTATAAAGAGTTTTTTCAGATTTTTCAAGTCCAAACAGCCCAAACGGAAACATTAGGGCTGGTGGAGTATGGAAGCTGGTTGAAGCTGATACCCGGGCATCTATCAAGAGATCCTTGGATCAATAATCCTCTTATCACCAAAGATATAAAATGGGTTGAATGGCTTCCTTTTGTTTGGTTCTTATGTTATTATCTAGAACACAGAAGTTAACACTCCTCTGTTAAGCAGTGCCATGAGATCTTGAAAGACCAAGAGGCCTGTATGTCACTTTAGCATCTCATCCTTCTATGGCATCTCCTGTAGCACAAAATCCCTGGACAACTTACTGATGCTTAGATTAGGGAAGTTCTGGAAATTCCTTTGACTAAACTAGCAGCAGCACTCAAACACTGAACAGTGCCTACCCAGCCCATGACATTGCCTCCATCATGCTTTACAGATGAGGTGTTCTTTGGAGCATCTGCAATTCCTTACATTGGCCACACTTAAACCTTAAGTTTTATTTTCATCTCATCTTCCGAAAAAACTGTTCCAAAACTCTCCTGATTTATCTGTTACTTTAAAGCAGATTCTGATACTCCACATGGTGGACATAATGTGGTACAGTATGTGGCATGCATGGCTACCTTTGGAACTGGCGCACTTATCTTTAGGGATGCTGTAATTAATGATGGCACATCTGAATGATACAGTATCTTAAATATATAAGTTAATATATAAATATAAAATCAATTTCCAGATTTATATCCAATTGAGCAAAAAAAAAATCATCTTAAACCCCGCAAGACTAGGCAAAACTCAGAACAGCTAGAGCAAAGGGTAGGCAAAGCATCTCAAGTTGTTACACTGTGATTACAGAAAGAGTTTTGTGAGCTTAAGGGGTAGTAGACTTTATGCAGTTGTTGACTCAATGGCACAAGCAACCAATTCCAGACATTTACATTATAAAGTTAAATATGCAAATGCTAGTCGCAGTGCTTTTGGTCTATTACCAATAGTTGTGCTCACTTGAAATCATGAAGTTTAACACAATGCGTGTTTTTGTTCTAATACAGAATGTGTGCATAGAATTACAGAAAATTTAAACATATATTACATTGTACTTGTCGTTCATGTTAAAAAGCAAAAATAACAGTTTTGGCTTTGCTGTTTTAATACTTCTAAGAGCTCTGTATATTATCCAAAATATGGCCTTGTAACAGCCTCCTATTAACATTCCACTATTCAAACATATTCCTGCATTATTCAGAGTAAACATTTAGATACTTGTAATTGTAATTTCACAAATGCTCAGGAATTTAATGTTCAGCAATTAAAGGGGGAAAATGGAGCAGCAGTGTTTATTTAGGTGTTTTTTTAGACTTTTTTGCTAAACTATTATGTATGGTACCGCAATTAAAATGGAATATTGAAATTAACTATTTGGAATATCTCTCAGCATACAGTATGTGGGGTGGAAAATGCAGATTTTATATTTGCTTCCTGCTGGTTTACTGATTTATCTGTTTTGTTTTTATTTATATTAACCTAACTACTTTGATAAATACTCCACAGGCTTTATCAGTAGAATCCTTCCTAGCTCCACAGCCCTTCTCGTTCAAATTTTCTTAATCTTCCCAGTGTGGGCGCATGTCAGTTTTCAGCCCGGCCCACATAAAGATAATAAAATAATGGAGCTTATCTGCAGCTGCAGAAGGAGAGAAGCTACTTCCCCTGTGAAAAATCCTCAGATCTGCTTGACAGAGAATGAGACTCAACAGAAATGCAAGGACATTTGCCTTTTTGCTGTAGTTTGCACTAATCTAAGTTTCTACTCTCTGTCTCTGCTTATTTTACACAAAGGTCTGACATTCAGTATGCTCTGTTTTGGCTGTTGTCACGTGCTTTTGGATAATAACTGGCTTGCTTTTCTGCCTGAAGTGATGATATTGCAACAACAATATGAGAGAATTTTTCTGCATTTGTTGTAATTTGTCTATGTGAGGCATTTTGTTTGACAATGTTTGGTTGCCTAACTTTTTAACGATGAATAAAAGTTAGGAATTGCAAACTAAACATGAGGTTTGTTGATTGAGACTGCAGTTTCAATCAACAACATGCAAATGACCATACTGTATGTGTCTAAGGATGTCTGTGTTGAGACCACGATACTGTAGCTGATCTTTGAGATAACAAGAAGTACTATAGGAATAATAAATTGCCTTCTTCTTTCATTCTTTGTGTAAAATCCAGTGGGTTCTGTAATCCTGGGACTATTATAGAACATTCATAATTGATCTCAGGGACTGATTTTCAGCCTGTCTTTGGAGGTAACCAGTTGTTAAAAACAAATATTGTCTGATTAAACACTTATTTTACACAAAGGTCTGACATTCAGTATGCTCTGTTTTGGCTGTTGTCACGTGCTTTTGGATAATAACTGGCTTGCTTTTCTGCCTGAAGTGATGATATTGCAACAACAATATGAGAGAATTTTTCTGCATTTGTTGTAATTTGTCTATGTGAGGCATTTTGTTTGACAATGTTTGGTTGCCTAACTTTTTAACGATGAATAAAAGTTAGGAATTGCAAACTAAACATGAGGTTTGTTGATTGAGACTGCAGTTTCAATCAACAACATGCAAATGACCATACTGTATGTGTCTAAGGATGTCTGTGTTGAGACCACGATACTGTAGCTGATCTTTGAGATAACAAGAAGTACTATAGGAATAATAAATTGCCTTCTTCTTTCATTCTTTGTGTAAAATCCAGTGGGTTCTGTAATCCTGGGACTATTATAGAACATTCATAATTGATCTCAGGGACTGATTTTCAGCCTGTCTTTGGAGGTAACCAGTTGTTAAAAACAAATATTGTCTGATTAAACACTGTTCAGTATAGTATTAAGTGTCCTACGTTTTCTGTACATTACACATATTTTTATAGGATTGGTTCAGATGGTTTTTATAAACTTTGCTTCTATCCTGCTTTCTCAGTGTATTGTGATACTAAGTGTTATGAAATCAAATGAAAGCAGAGTGCAAATGAGCTGCTGTGCTACATGAATAATATAATCAGCAAGAACCAGTATATTACAGGTAAAAAAAACAACAAATCTAACACCTGCACTAAAAATAATGTGAGGGAAAGGTAATTATGTAACACACTTGACAAATGTAAAACAGACCCTTTTCATTTTGGAAGAGAAGTCTTATGCTTTGTTAGACATTGTAAATCTTATTGTTAATGGATTCTTCTTACACAATGGTGAATTGCATTTAGATGTACAGTATATTCAAAAGTAAGTTCAAAAATTCTGTAACACTGCAATTTCAACCAGGCTGCAAAAACCGAATTCTGTGTTTTTTTTTTCCGTTTGAAAATTGCATTAAAAACAGGGGAAGGGGGGAGGTTAGCAAAAGAAAGAAAAAAAACGATAAAGGAAAACTTGAATGAGGCTGACAGGGACACATTTGCTACAAAGACATGGAATTGCATTGTGTGAAATTGAAGCGGCGGTGAATCAGGAGCAGTTATTTGTAATAAATTTGAACTGCAATGCTTCAGGAGCCTCTCCTGTTTTCTTCATTTTCCGCTGGCTTGACAGGTGAATGCCGTCTACCACTCTCCTAGTATTCTTCACCCCTTCCCTTTATTTTTGTTAAACCATGATGACAGCTATTAGAGCTCCCATTAAACCATCAAGCCCTTCAAAGCTGAGAATTAATTTGTTTAATTTTCATACCTTTTCATTTGCTTTCATGATGGCCGGGCCACAGGATGTCAAAACATCAGATAAATTTCACACATTTCACATTTTTTACAAAATAGCCATGACCGTCAGTGGGGAGGATGCAGGGGGAGGGCAGGTGGGGGTGAGAGGTGGGGGAGCAGAGGACATTAGCACCTTTCAAAGATTTAATGTATTTAGATCACGGTTTAATAGAGTGTTGCTAATAAAAAAGGCAATTTCCTAAATCATTTTAGCTAACATTATATTGGTCCATTTAAGCTTTCAAGGATGTATAATAATATTGGCTCCAAAACTGTTACATATAAAAAGGGAAGTGAAATAAAGTTTAGTGTGCTGACTTTATATGGTCGTAACAAGTATTAGTGTAGAAAATGCTGCAGAGTGCTATTAAAACAAGATCCCAAAGATGAATAAGTGACATCAAAGGAAATTTTGCCTTTTCTGTCTTCTAATACTCTTGTAAGTGTGAGAAGGGCTATTTATTTTTTGGACTGTTATTTTGCAGAATTTCAAAAACTGATGTTGTATTATACCCCCTGCCAGCTCCTCCAATGAAGCAATACAGCATGTTCATTGGACCACTTTCATATCATTTAAAGCTACCTATAATATGCTATCAGGAAACCCTCAAAGTGCTTTGATGAAATGAACATATGCTCTTTCATGAAACCCAATTAAATGAAATATATACCATTAACATAAGGCTCAAATGTGCTCATTAAAGCAATATACATACTGTATGCAGCTCTGTTGCTTGAGAAAAGTACATTATAACACATTGAGGATTACGAATGCATATTTTTAATTTTTTTTGTTAAAACACTAGAGGAATGAATGTGTATCGGACTGTATTATGTCCATGTTCCTGATAAAGGAGGCAGTTGTAAAAGTCTGTTGACTAAATCAGGTCGTGCAGAGTGACAGACATGCAATAGCATTTAACCGCCAGCAGTACAAAAGCGTACTCAGCTGAGAAGGTCTCCATAATTTAGTTAGGCAAGAAAGGTTGTGATTATCCATGCATTTTTAGGTTAATAATGATGAAACATCAAAATGCAGGCAGTGTTCTTTTTGCAGGCAATGCATATCTGAATAGGAAGATATGACAAACTTAAAAATGTTATTCTACCCATAAAAAGCTTGCTTCAAGTATCATTGCCTGTTACAAACTCTTTTAGACTTATGAAAATGCAAAGTGTTCATTTCTGATGAGTATGGACTGATATTTCTTCCGAAGTATGATTGATCAACTGTTTTGATTTTGAAATGCAGCTATATATTTGAAAGTTTTGCTTTTGCAATAATTGCTAAAGCTTTTATTTCCGGCTTTTATTAGGTATCTAATGTGTAGATAGCTAGAGATGAACATATACAGTATTTGGCAATGTTTTTTGTGTGTTCTATATAACACTACATATATAACAATATTATATGATATAAAGTTAATATTATCTTCCAATAAATTCCTAAAAGAGGAAATGACATAGCACTGTTAACTGGTAACAATATTGCTATTGCAATATTATGAACATTAATTGTTTTATTGATTGATATACCAACTTTTTGTCCTCTTTATTGTTTTCTTTTTTGTTTAACATTAGATCTCACATACAGTGAGATCAGATTTTTTTAACTATGGACATATTAATGACAAATACCTTAATTAAATTTGCTGGCTTTGTAGCAATGTGTACTGCCCTGATTCTTTTTGTTCATGCTCAATTAATGATAAATGAAACCTGGAAATAATTTACTAAGCATAACAACGAAATCTAGGCCGAAATGAAAAATTGCCAAGAGTTTACAAAGGCAGCTGATATGTTATAATATTAATATGCAGACTTATTTAAAGCAATGCGACAATAGTTTGTAGTATCTACCATCTCTAAGTAAGAATGGAAAAGAAAAGGCTTCTGTACTTTCTACACTCTATGTTGAAAGCCATTTGCTCAATTCTTTCACCACAGTATGTGGTATATTTTCCTTATATTTGCAATTTATAAGATTTATCTCAAGAGATGCACTCAGCTGTGTCGAGCATGCTATGTTCAGACTAACTCAGAAGTGCCGTCTTCTCAGTGATCCAAAAGGTTGCACTGAAACAGGCTTTGGGCAACAAGGAAGAAAATAATCTATTTTATTTGGGAAACATCCAGTTCCTTTTAGGTCTCTAGAGTGGAACTCAATAGTCTATAACTGCTCCATTTGTCAGAGTGAAAAGGATTGTATGCCAATGCTTAATTGCAAACTGTTTATATTCTCTCATTAAGTAGTGAAATTCTTAAAACTAAATATCCACATTACAATTCCCTCGACTTGAAACACGCTACAAAAAGACTGAAGTGCAAAACCTTTAAAAATAAACTCTTTCACTTAATTCAGTGATTTAGTCTTAAACAAGGTGTGAAACGTTAATGACTAGAGTGACCTTTATGTTTCCTAAATAAAGACAGTCATCTAGCTGATTAGATCTAATCAAAGCAAGACTTCAGAGCTAACACGCAGGCAATATTTTAGTTTCAAAATAAACTACAGTAGGTAGGTTCATTAGAATTTTGTGTGAGTGTACTGTGCATTTAATATATACAATTCTTGGCTTTCTTGGTAGGTAATATCCAAAATTGTCATTGCAGCAAAAATCAATTTTATTTCTTACAACCTTGTTGTACAGTTTTTGTTTGTCTGTCTGATGTTTGAGCTTGTAGTCTCTAGCACTTCTAAATATTAAGTCCAGCTTCTACAATTTTTAGTCTGTCTTCATCATCCTCAGAGCTGTGAACAGACTGCAAGTTGTAACTATATAGATTGTGTCTCCATGTGTGCGGGGTGATAGCATCTGATCGAAAGGTCTTTCTTCAGAGGTTATTCCAGGTTTGTGCTGCTTCTATTATTTAGAAGAATAAAATTGACCATGATTATGGTGTTTGTGTTTTCACAGTACAGTATGTTCCGTCATGTGTTGTTTCAGTATTTTGCTGTTTTAACCTATTTTGCTGATTTTACTTCACAATACAGGAGTTCTATGTGTAATGCTTTGTTCCTGTTCTAGTGCAAAAGGGCCTTTGGGTGAAGGGAATCGTTTACTTATGGGATCAATTGTTTTAGGCAGTTTTTTTCTTTTGTTTGGCTACCATATATAATATTTATTCTATTGCTCCTGCAGTATACATACAGTAGGAGTTATCAGATTGTTTTTTTCTGTGGTATTGATGGTCTCCTTGATTATGTATTCAGGGGATCCACAGTTTCCAAAAGCAGATGTTTTGTGACAGTTTCATTTATGTCCTTATCTTGATTAACATAATTCTGTTCAAAGAGGTTATCTTCTTGTACAGTTAGGTGATGATATTTCTATCATCTCCCAACCACTTTTAATTCAAAGCAGGTTTATGTTTTTTAGCTGCCCAGTGCTAACCAGGTGTTCTTCAACTCAATCCTCAAAGCTCTAAATTAAAGCACAAATATAAGTTCAGAAAAGGACTCAATTGAAGGCACTGTTAGCAATCCCTGTGAACAGGTGTATACAGCCTGATGGTTAGAACAGCTTTGTAGGGTTTGATCTGACTTGTGCTATCAAGGATCAAACTGCATTTACAAAATCTTATTTGTATTTAATTTACACTATCCATGTTACATATAGTCTTCATGCACAGCATGCAACACAAATAAAAACATTACTAATTTGACCCAAAGTAATATACATACCATACACACAAACAATCTTAGTTATGTGTAGAAATGCTTTAAAGATGTTCTATCAGTGTTCATGTGT
The DNA here is from genome assembly GCF_055471065.1 of Atractosteus spatula. NCBI lineage: Eukaryota > Metazoa > Chordata > Actinopteri > Semionotiformes > Lepisosteidae > Atractosteus > Atractosteus spatula. The sequence continues at coordinate 7,961,170 of NC_142724.1, forward strand.
TTAAAAACCTATATTTGTCTTGAAAAATAAGAGGTTCTCTACAACTTTGATGACTGCAGGGAGTTTTAAAAATGCATGAAACATAAGTTAGATGCAAAGTTTATCAGCTGGAAAGATCCCAGTGCCCATTGCCATGCAATTTTATATAAATAAATAAATACTTTTAATTAAATACATTTTAAAAACTGCTCTAAATCCATACATTAATGAAGAAGATATTTTTTATTTCTTAGTGTTGGGAGAAGATTTTATTAATAGACAGTCCTTGATTTATGTAAGAATTTGGTTCCAGAAACCATTCCGCAAGATTAATTTTATGGAATGTGGATTTCTCTCTTGAGCCATATGCACGTTTTCAATTTTATACTTTTGTGGTAGTGGGTTCCTTATTCTAATAACTGATTAGCCAACTTAATCATATTTTGTAATAACTATAGCCTCTTCAAAACTGGCCACTACTAGTCTCTTTCTTGGCATATGCCAGCTATATTTTAACACATCTTTAACACAAGACGGCAATTCTTCTGCGTTATTTTTCATGATTAGTATTTAAATTAAAATAGCCCTCCTTCCTAGTTGACTAAGATCAAGTTAAAACTGATTATTTGACAAAAAACAATTGTCATAGTATGAAGGCTCTTCATTAAGACAATATTTACATTATATTTCAAAACTTCCACTGCAGAAGATCATGTACTGTAGTTGTGTGTACCTGTATGTTCTTTGGGGTTTAGTAAGTTCTCATGCACATTAAAGTGATTGTTAATGCTGCTGCCTCACAGCTGTTGGGTCCAAGGTTCAATTCCAGACTAGAGAGCCTCTGTGTGGCGTGTGCAGAGGTTTTCTCTGGCACTTCAATTTTTACCCACCTTTCAAAGACATTCTGGCAAAGTTAGCTGGAACCACTGAAATATCCCTACGTATGTGCTTGTATTTGTGCGTGGGAATGTGCTCTTTGATGGACTGGCATCTTGCCTTGTGCCTCGTGTACTCAAGAAAAGCTCTGTGTCACTGCAACTCTACTAGGATTCACTGGCACTATAATATTGCATGGCTGATAAATTCTCTCATTTGAAGCCTAATAGCAGTTAATTCTTGTAATAAATACATTATTAATTTCAGTACAAAGAGATTCATGTTACAGGAATCCAAGACAAAAACTAATTGGAACATGGACATCTCGAGTTTCCAGGGAAATTATAGGTAGGGAGATGAAGAAAGAACACAACATTTAACACTGCAGTGTAGTTCAGAGAAAATCTCATCTGTGTGCGAAGCAGTCTTCTGCCTTAGGGCCATTTAGAGTGCCGAAGCTTGTGAAGCTAAAACAGTTTGATGTGTAATTGCAAGAGGAAATGGAAAACCTGCTGAGCATGGCAGGATGTTGAGCCTTATCACCCTTTATGTGCAACCAGCGCAAGCTGAAAATTGCCAGTGGATTCGCAACATTGACAGAACGGTGACATTTTTCATGAGCCGTCGTGTTCTGTATCAACACTGCAGCGACGCGATTAGAGTAGGTAAAGTAAGGGAAACAATCACTGCTGGCGTGACAGATCGCACTCTAGTCAGCCCGTTCTCTTTATGGACTGCTGTCATGTGTGATATGCAAAACAACCTTCTGCTAATACACGGCACCATGCCATTCCCGGAAAATGTAATTCCATATGGGTGCTTGGGATACAATTTACAATCCTCCTCATCTTCACTCCTCTACGCATGTACTGTACAGTAGCTCTCTTCATGTTGCTCTAAGAATCTGCCACATTTTTGTTTTTGTTTTGTTTTTCTGTTTTATTGCATTCTTAGTCCTCAGCCACTTCTGGGTGACAGTAGGAGTTCTGGAATTTTGAAATATTCAGCAAGTATTTTTGGGCCTTTGCAACAATGTCAGTTCTTTTGCTTTCTTCCTTATTCTAGTTATTTTACTGAATTTTCAGAGTTGTGTGTTACCTGCTAAGAATCTTTCACTGAAGGAGATTCAGGCTGAAGCCTCATGTACTATTCATTCGGAAATCCTCTTGTCTTTGAGCCTGCAGTTCATTTCTTCGATGGCATCTCATTGATATTAATTACATTTTCTTTTTTTTTATCTCGCCTCTTGCTGAGCTGTTTGTTTTAGAAATGGGGAAAAATACCCCCCTTCCTTTTTAAAAATGTGTATTTTTTCTTTAGCTGCAGGAGAAAAGTTTTGGAAGAAAAGCTCAAATTAAAATGGGTTTCATCAGCAGTTACCCAGTTTCTTTACCATCAGGATAAAGAAGTCAAGACAAAATATTCTGTATAAACAACATGGTAGCATAAGGAACATTAATCCATCCGTTCGTACATGCTCTTGGAACGTTTCTGCATCCCAGAATAAAATGAACACAAAATCTAAAAATTAAAGCAAGAAAAGCTGTGTATGCTTAAGGGATGTGTCTGCCTCTTGGTAGAATTTCAATGGTCATAGTAGTGCTTAGGGAGAGCCTAAGACAGAGCTCTATCAATGACCACTCAGCACAGACTTCAGAGAGTTGCAATATTTAACATATAACCTTGAGACTGAATATGCCATTTTTTAAAGGAGGTTGGGATAAGATGAGCCCAACAGTTGAAGATGAATCGCTGCATAATTTTCTCTAAAAGTGACTTCAGATGGTAATTCAGAAAATACTTGTTATGAAAAGGCTTTCAAAGATACCAGTCACAATAGAGCTACATCTGAGGTAGAATATGTCTTTATTTTTTTCTCCACTGTGATATGAATTGTTTGAATACCTGTAGCATTTTCGATTTACATATTATTACAAGCCACACTGACAGTTTTAGGCCAGTATGTTTTCCACAGTATATTGCACAATTGGAAAACTCAATAAATATAAATTAAGGAAGTTTACTTAGCAAAAGGTAATTTTCTGAGTGAGTCCTGCATAAAACACTGAGATTGTGTATAGTGACACATTAGGATCACTGCAGTGCTTATTAATATTAAAGTAAAGGTTGGTGTTGAAAAGCATATTAAAGAAATATCAAAACCTTTAAAAGCAAAATTAGAAGACACTTGTGTTTTTGCCATCTGCTTTGAAATCTACTGTAAATGTTACAGGTTTTTTATAGTTTCAGCTTGAAAGGTGTACAGTAAATGTTACAGCTTTTTTATAGGTCTAGCTTGAAAGGTTCTAGATAAATACATGTGTTAAGAAGTAAGGAGTCTGAGTAATATAACATTCACAGAATGTTCTGGAAACCTTGCTCTTCTAAAGAAACATGATCCTTTTATAGTTTAGAGTTTAACCTTATTTTTTTGTGCATCTTATTTTGGATAACTGTTTCCAAGGTAACCAATGTGTTGTTTAAGCCACAATGTGCTTAATTCATTATAAATAAACATGTATATTTAAGCAAAATGTTTGCAAGGTGACCTTTACTTCAAACACTTGGATTCCTGGTCATGTCCAGGTATGGATCATAAAAACAGCACATTGCAGCAGTACTAATAAAACATGTGCCAGTCAACCAGTATTGATCCACTACTCCAGCACAACTGTGTTGTGAAGTGCTGATGCAAGAAAATGAAAGGAAAGAGCACAGATTATGTTGGCTGTATTAAAACATGGAAATCTTAAATCTTTAATTACTGAAAAGGCTCTGTCATGGTTGAAGTCTTCAAGATCAAATGTACAGTAACAGGTACTTCAAGAATGGTGGAGTGGAGTAAATGGTGGAGTTAAGGCCTTCAGCACTTTTATTATTTTAATGACCTTAATTGTTTATGAAAATGTATTGGGAATATTTAAACCTTTTTTCAGTTATCTTAGAAATAACACACAATCATTGTCCAAAATTTTAACTAGTTCTGTAGACTTTCAAAGCCTTTGACATCCCACCAGTATTCTTAAGATATGTTTCTTTTCTATCAGTCAACAAAAATCGGTCAGGCAACCCTATAACTTCTATACTTCTAATTGTATACATTCAAATTACTGGAGAATGTTGTCTTACCCTCATGCAGCAAAGCCACTGCTGATTATTGGAAAAAAAACAACTATCACATACTGTACATTATTTTTCGTTCGGCATGTTTTAGACACAATTAAATGAACTGTACCCTATGTTTTTTTTCAGTATCTCTGAGAAACCTACAGTAAGTCTTAAAACACGATCTAGCCACTTGAACATTAATAAAATGATAAAATGATTGATGTGATCCATTTTTATTCTCTTCATTTTTGATGGGTTTCCCAACTTACAGGGTTCATCCATGATTTAATGCATCACTCCTTCAAAATAGAGTTTCAAGAGACTTCTTTAATAGTTCCTAAAGAATTCTCTATGTAATTCTCATCCTATCATTTCTATCTATGATCACGGCTATTGTGAACCAACAGTCCACAGTTCAATTTGATCCCAGAACAAAATCACAAGTCTTTCAATTTCTCTGTTCTGTCTCAATGGGAGCATGCATTCTGGGTCATTGCACAGGTTAAGTGAACAACCTCTGAACACAAGAATAACAGCAACAGAGATGGTTCCAATTTCCTCTCAGTAGCACTTTAAAGAGAAAAGTAATCACAGCTGCCCCATGTCTGTCCCAGCACTGATGTCCTCGTGCAGTGTCTAATGACCTTGTTTAACATAACCTGCTTTTGAGCTATCACCCACGCCCCTTCATATTGTTTTCTCTCGTAACACCTTGTCTGACTGCACCAGAAGGAGAAAATCTGCAAGCTCATCCTCCTTCACCATCCACCTTATCTCTTCTGCAGCCGTTCCTACCTGGCCCCTAGAGTGTTTGTCTGTCTTGTCAATCACTATATTGAACAATATCCGCTGAAGGCCAATTGTGGTGCTGTCAAGGTCTAAGGTTCTGTGCACTTTGCGGTCACGTGCTTGTCATACACTGGAGACAGCTCCAGTCTGAGCTATCAAGACAGGTTGTGCAAATTGATTTTGTTGAAACTGAAGTGCTGGTCTTGTTCGGTGGCATTTTTAAGTCATTGCCGCTGTTTGCCAAACAGCTAAACATTTATGTATTCAAAACCACATGTACCTAACTAACCTAAGTCTTATGTATACACTTAACTTGCTTTCTTGATTTAATTAAATCAAAGATGCATCTCTCTCTGTAACCTGCAGGTCCCAGATGGAATTAATGTTAGTGAGAGTAGTAGAAGGGCAACTCAGAGAGCAAATACACTGTGCTTTAACCTGCGGTGGCACACATCAGATTCACTCATGGATGAAATGAAGTAGTGCTCTCTCAGTTTAGGCATAGTAGGTATTAGTCCTAATCCAAAGACAAATAAGTGTAGAGTTTAGTGTAGTTTGACAGTCTGCTATACAGCCATAAATTCATAACAAGGTAACAAAAATGCTTTTCTTTTTTGTAGTAACTATTGTAGTAACCATTCGATCTTAATCTAGGAGCGTACTAAAAGTTCTCGAGACTGTATAAAAAAGTTCTAAAAAAGCTTCTAACTGGATTTAACTGGATTAATGGATACAAATGTGATTTTCAGTATCACCACTGGACATTAGTGACTATACAGTATCAATGAATGGAAATTCTTCAAAATATAGAAAAAAAACATAGGCTCATTTCGATTATTTTAATACTGAAAATGCTCTGCAAGGCCGAGGGAGCTGAAACAGTTCTGTGGGAATATTCTCAAAATGGTCCATTGTGGCAGTCATTACTTTCAGCTAAGATGTACAGTGCATTTCCATTCCAGTAGGACATTAATTTGCTGTCAGTTTTTGCTTAGAGCAAATGGCCATAAAACCATATCATACACAACTGTTGAGACAATGGACAAGTGTGAATTCTTTGTTTCTTGAGTATCAGTTTCATCACGAAAAACTTCACTTTGTATTATTTGTTGTAATAGTTTCACTGGTGCATGTTCACTGGGAATCCCCAGTCGAAGAAATGCAATAAAATATTAATTTCATTGTGTTCATTCTAAGAATTAAATTCTTCTGGAAAACATCATATGTATTTAGATATCACTAGTGTAAGAATAGTTATTGGCTGTTATATGCTATACTAATGCATAATGAAATCAACACAGAACGATCATAAATATTGGATAAATTGTTTACAGTAATCACAAAGTTCACTATAAAAAGCTAGGGAAATATCTTCATTTTGAAACTTACAGTAGATAGCCAATCATGAGTAAAGATTTACAAATTGAAGCATTTTACTGGTAATGATTACTCTTAACCAAAAATGCCATTTAATTGCTGTTAAGCTTATTTCTCACGTGGTAGAATTCTAGAACAGTGTTGTATATGTCTTTACAGTTTTTTAATGGATGTTCCTGTGTGCTAGGAAAAAAAATGGGAAGAATGAAATCTGTCTATATTTTTTCATAACTGAATTTCAATACTTTCATAATTATATACAATTATTGGTAAAAATTATAGATATTTTATGGTGATTTTTTATTTATACTGTATACAATATACTTTTTCTTTTTCTTCAGAATAGAAAGGTGTGAAAATATGAATCATTGCATATTTGAAACAGTGCTGCAAGGTGTGTGCTCTTTCTAATTCCTGTTAAGTTCACTATGGAAATTCTGTACTCACACAACAAAGGGATGCAAATTTTTGAAGACTTTATTAATCCGGTATACTTTAGGGCTTGATAACTCCTTTATCTTGTGACTGTTGTTTAAGTAAGCATTTTCTATCCCAAACTGCATTAGAGTTATGAATGAAATATAATGCCTTGCATTTAATTATCTTACCATTCCATTTCTGGATTTTACCTCTAATGTTTCCAGGTTTCATTATGAACTAATATTTCAATAACCTGCACTCTGTTTAATAAAAAAAGTAATCTGCTCTTTTTTGTTCAACAAATGAATAAATCAGGGAAATGACACAATTGCTTGTTTAATACAATGCGTTTCTGCCCTTTGCCACTTTGTTTTGTGTTAACAGATTCAAGTTTATGGAATGAACATGACTACATGTCTTGGCTGGAGATACACTAAGAGTATGATAAATATTAATTATAACGAAATGTCAGTTCTCTGTGTCTCTGACAGCTACGTGATTACTAAAGAATGATATGCCGGATTGTGTGGAAATTATTAAAATGATGCTGGGTGGAAAACATATTTGCAAAGATACTTAAATACTTTAATTTAAAACATAAACTGTGGGATTGACATGGTTCATTAAACATGCACATTGCAACTTGTCTGGGTTTTATTAAAAAGCTAATATGCTTTGTTTACTACTTATTTGCTCACAACGAAGTGAATATACCACAGAGCCAGTTTGCCATTTTTCAGTAACACTTGATTAACTTTATTATAGTCCTTATTCCACCTATCATCTATAATGCATAGATGCTTAACAAAAATAAATAAATCTCAACAAGCTTTTTACAAGCAATTGCTGTGTCTTCTTGCTAGGATACTCTACACCTGATTTATTGAGTACTTTTCACTAAGATCTGCATTTTGCCTTTTCTTTTGAAGGGAAAAACAAGGCCTGTAACTGCTAAGAACTGAGGTATCCTTAAGGATAACATGTCACTGTTTTTGAAAACTGTTTGCCTTGCCTTTCAGTCTTTGAAATCCTGTTGAATTCATTATTGTCAGTTTTGCATTTCTGTGCTTTAACTACTTCTCTTATCACCTTTATCACCCCCGACACATTTTGGTCAACATCTCATGGATGCTGACCAGTGAATGCCCTTTAACTGTGACCTCTGACCTTAGTGTATAAACAGGACTTTTTACACTTTGAAGGATGTAATTGGCTACACTTAGCACGTCCTTATTGATGCTTGTAGTTGACAGTCTGCTGGCAAGATCTTGAGCATCCAGGGCTTAGAAAATCAATGTTGTGTACATATTGCACCAGTGGTCCTGCTGGAGCTGGGGATTGATGGTGTTTTGGATTTAATTATTTGTTACAATAAATTATGAATAAATTTTTTTTAGAACTTCATGAATTATAGCTGGAGGATAGAGATCATTATACTTTGATATCATAACCTAAATAATATTCATTAAGGTTTTATACAGTGCTTTATACAAAAACACAATTTTGTCAAATAAAGTAGAGATAATACTCCCTTTTCTAATTTCTTCATTGCTTTTATTTCATTAAATTATAACAAAGCTGTTTTGAAAATTACAAGCAAAAACTTTTAGGAAAGAAGAATTCTTAAATGCTCCCTGAATATAGTATTTACTAAAGTAATATGTTTTCCTATGCGTGGCATGGAACTGGGTAGTAGAAAGCAGTGGGATGTTAAAGAAAGACCAGATTTTTTTAATTTTGTCTTTTCTGATTTATGATCAAAATAAAAATGTTTTTGTCCCAATTTTATTGTACACCATTTTAGTTCTGTGTATATTCATTTTCAAAATTTACAAATTCAGCAGCTGGAGTTTTGCTTATGTCCTGTTCTGGTGACCATATTACAGTACCTGTGTCCTGAAATTTCTTCACTGGCTTCCACTGGAATTTCATATACTGTATATTTCAAGAGATTACTCTTAAATGTTAAGACCATAAAGGGAATTTCTATTGCTATCTGAACTCCTGATAAATTACACTCCTACTGTAGCAACACTCTCCAGCCCTATTATTCTGATCTCTCCTTTGTTCCTTAACAACTGTGGTTGACCCAGCAGGATGAATATATGTGAAAACTGGTTAATTTGTAAAGCAAAATGGTGTCCTGACTACCATTTTTTATTTCTTTTCTGTCAATCAGTAAAACACTGTTTAAAAACCATTTGGCCAATTAACTCCAAATATGGTAAGTATCATTCTACTGAACGAACCATTAACATCTCACACAATGTGGTTCTTGCGTCTATCAAGACAGCTGCACAACCTTTTTTCTATAACTCAAACTGTCTCTGCCTTGGGAATCAGTACACTGATTGAATTGGAACTTGGCAGATTTTGTGATCAATTACAGCAGCTTCATATCTACTTGTCTACTGTTCAATACATACATTTATGTACATAAAATGTATTGATTTTCGTAATTTGTTGGCATGTTTTAACTAATGAAAGTTGAAACATCTTATTAAAATGTTTACTTTTTGGGGGCAGCTGCATATATTTGCTGTTTTCTGCTGTGTGGTTTAACTAAAATATGGCCCTCTTAAATATTTTATCATTTTGCAACAAGAGCAGGACAGACTTCAGTAGTGTTGAGCTTTTTTCACAGCTATAAGTACTTTGCATTGATAAATAATGTGAAGCGATAGTTTTTCAAATATGCTGTTGATAGTTGAAAGAAGTGAAATAATTGACAACTTTAACCCATTTATGTTAGCTAAACCTTGTAGAGCAGTTGAATGGATGAAATTAAAAAGCAAATCCCACTATGTGCCTCTAGGGGATTAAAACCTAATTTCACAGATTTGACTCACCCATACCCCCCATGGAAAAAAAAAGGAATAGCAACAGCAGCAATCATAATATCAACAATTAAGATGGACGCAGAAATGTCAGTTATTGCTGGTTTTATGTAAGACTTTGGGTTTCTGAACACAAAGCTGGTATGATGTATTTGATACACGCAGGCAAGCAAAGTCCGAGAACTACAGTTTTAAGAGATTTACTAAATCATAAAAGGTATCGAGAGAGGTCTTTTCAGATTTCTTCACCCATTACTCAAGGAAGAAATAAAAGTAGGAAAGCCAGCACAGTTTCCTGGTTTGTTTGCTGTTTTTATTTTACTTTCTGGTGCTAAAATAGAACGACAGTATTTCAGATCGAAACAAAAGTGAGTCTTGAAGGCAATCTCTGAAGCACACTTTACTTGTTGCAAGCCAATAACATTGTGAAAGAACAAATCAATGAATAACAAGTACATCTGGGGTTTACTTTGCTGGTTTCATTCAACCCATTCTGGAGGTATAGTACAAACAAACAAAACTCCCTCCTCTGAAGTGACCCATAGGCTTGGACTTTTTTAATGCTTTATTAGTTTTTTAAAGATGCTTATAAAGAATACACTAGTGTAGGAAGGGAAATGAACACATTTTATCCGTGCATGCACTGTGCCAATGGTTCACCCATGAAATGGGGAAATAGCAGTTATTCTGAAGTTATTCTGTTTATTGTTATAAAACAGATCTTGCCTTTGTCAGGCATTACATCATTATATCAATGTACCCCTTCTGTACCTTTAAAATTAAGTTATTGTTATACTGCTTTCTGTGTGGTTGTTATACAATATTTGAGTTATTTGCTTTTAAACTGTTTTTGTCTTTTTAAATGTAATAATTTTGTCTGATCTTAATACCACTTCTCTTGTTTTTTTTACTTTTCCCCCAAGAAAAGGTTTATTAGAATTAATTGAATAGTTTGGTCATTGTTACATGTGGAACATTTCACAGGTGTTGTTTCTGAGAAGTGCAGACAAATAATCAATACACATCTTGACATCAGCACAGCCCAAACATATGAGCTAAATAAAGTCTGACCCACAACAAAAAGGATGTCCTAGCTGCCCAGAATTATTAGGTCTTCCTTTGTGATTGTAATTCCTTTGGATGCATCAATACCAAAGAACTCGTATGATAATAAATCATTCACTGGGCATTACAAAACTTGCCATTCAACTCCTAGGCTCATTGAGGTGTGCTTTCTATCTCTCTTCTGTGGTTTCTATACTTCTCATTCACCCTGTCAGGCTCTTATGGTAGAACAGGGGATTACATCCTGGAAGAGACAATAATTTATTAGAATGCAGAAAAGAGAAGATTGAGATACCAAGCAAATTACACTATTCTAGGAACCGTAGTCAAAAATTAAATGAACAAGAAAGACTCTGTAGCAGGCCTGGGTTTCTCTGAGCAGAGCCATCCACAGATAGTTGTTTAGAAATGGGATACAACAAGTGAGAACTGAAGTTCAGTCGCGGGCAATTCTACCCTCATGACAACCTCAGCTGAAAATGATCCTAGTTATGAGTGGTAATGGTATTGGGTTGCATGTACAGTATTTAGCATTATGGAATCCTCACTATGTACTGTTTAAGTCATTTTTAATGCTTCTACGTGCCCAACACAATATTCAGTGGGGGTTCCTAATAGTTTTGTCAGTGAGTGGCTGTGTACTGCATGCTTTTCCTTTGAAAAAAAACTTAAAATGACCAATATTCACCTCACTCCTTCTCTACACCCAACATTATTCTCAACCCCTTCTCTACACCCAATTCTAACCCTAGTCCCTTGTCTACACCCCAAATTTACCCCAATCTCTTCTCTACACTCAACAATGTGATGCTCCAGAAGTTCAGAATTTCTCAATACATGTCTGTTCAGTGCTTGTTTTTTATTCATTTTTTATTTTATATTTTACATTATGAAATATCTAAATATTTAATGTTATGCTGCTAATAAAAGCAATGTGCCTCCATTAAATAGTTACTGTGTCAAACATTACTGCTTCATTGCATCAACCTCAAGAAATGTGGGCTGAAGAATAAATCACAGTCCATTTGCTGAACTCCATATGTAACTGTTGTTTGTCTAACATAAGGTACTGTACATCAAGCCATGGTCTATTGTTACATCCCCTGGAAAACATGTACTGTACTGTACATTCTAAAGTTTCTTTAGATTTTGGTTAGGCTTATTTTTTCTGTTTTCCATTGTCTTTTGACAACCCATTATTCTAAAGCAATATATTCATCAACCCCCGCTCCCTACACATGCAATTTCAAGCACAAAGTGGTGGCTTGATAGCAGAACATAGCAGTTGAAATCCATACTGCAATATATACTATATACAGTATATACTGTATACAGACATATCATGTGAGCATCTTTGTTCTTTTATACTGTATACACACACACTGTTTGATGTGAGCATCTTTGTTCTTTTATACTGTATACACACACACTGTATGATGTGAGCATCATTGTTCTTTATCAAGTATATGTTCTGTAATTAACCAAATTCTGTCTCTAGGGTGTATTTTTCTTAATCAGTGTACCAAGGATAATGCCAAAATTATGAAGAAAAAATACTTCATTTTCTTCTAAATAAGTATGTGGAGAATTAATGGAATGGGATGGTCCATAGGCAGAAATCACATTGCACATGAATAAAGCTTCACTTCACATTATCAGAATTTAAGTCCTCATGATCTAAGTTATATTTACTTGTTTGCATGACATATCATAATGTTTTGTGTGTATGTGCTTAGTGTAGTTTACTATTCTGTTAAAATATTTTTGATCATACTGTTGTTTTCATACCATGTGAATTGTCTGCTAGTCAATGGGAGGGAGATTGAAAGTATGCTTGTAGGGTGATGCCAGAGTAATGAAACTGATATCCCCTGTGTAAAGGAAATACAGTTGTGTCAGGCTTATACTGTAAATGTCATTGATCCCTTAAAGATAGGAAATTCTCTACTATTTTGCTTTATTTCTGAACTTTATGCCTTCAGATGTAGCCATTTAAAGTAAAATGGAATAGAGACTTTACATCAATTACTCTATCTCTTTGTCTCTGAACAGTGGAATCTCACATCACAGTGGACATTTCTTTGCTTTCTTTCTGTCTTGTTGTGGGTTCATTTAGTAGTTAGAGCATAGACTGGCTCCTATCACAAAATTACAGCTGATGGTTGCACTACATGGTGTTTTTTAGTCTATATCAAAAAACCCTTTTTAAAAAAAGCCCATTTCAAAAGTAGAGGTTAAGGACAAATTGTCATGGAGATCAAACATTAATAGATGATGTAGAGCCGAAAAATACACTTTTTTATCTTGAAAGTTGGGTGCTAACAGTTCATATCTGATACTGTAACTGCGAAGCTGCAATAGTTATCACATCAAGAAGGGTTCACATGCAGTAAGTCATCCATCAGGATTCTTACATCAGGGACCAATTTTCTAAAATGAAAAGTGTGCCTTTAATAATCGCTTTGGTTCAGCTGAGGACCATTTTCATTGTAATGCCCAATTGAGAATCATTGCTAATAGTAAAGGAGATGATTTATTATCCAAAGCTTCTGTGCTCTTTGGTTCCTTGAGACCATAAGCAGCCAATTCGATGCACATTTTGTACGTAATGTTTTAAATGTCCTGTTTTATTCCTTACTGTTTTGATAAATTGTAACCACATACAGGAATACGTGTAAGGAATCAGACTCAAGGACCAGAATATTTTTTTTTCATTTGTGTAGCTCTTTTGGGTTAAATGAAAACAGTAATTTGCCGGTGCTGCCCTCCTGTTTTGTACACACATTTTCATAGCGATGAATAGTCTAGTTACTGTACAGTACATCGCTAAAGATCAGGCATTTTCTTTCTAATAATCTTTCCACTGCCAACAGATTAGATATTATTCAATGATAATTATTTAAAGACTACGGTGGAAAACAATTATCGTTACTTATTATGGAGGAAGAGAAGTGTGACAGAGTGTGTGTTTTGCTAGGATACTATCATGATTAGAATGATTGAACACAAGGCTGTAGGCCAAGTGCCTCCTACATCAAAGAACTGATGTGATCCCGGCATACTGCACATATTGGAGTGCATTATTCCTTTTACAGAATGGCTAATTTCAGTAAAGGATTTTTTTTTTTCTTTTTGGAGTGACTACTATCAAAGAAATGAGAAAATCACTGCCACATGAAAATGTTTCTGTCATTCATGTCAACTTTGGAAGTGTGGTGCATGAATATGCAGCTACTTCAGATTTGCTGGAACTTTTTTCAGAATTGTATCATAGATCAGTGTCAGATTGACTATTTAGAAGCCATCATTTTCTGGCATGTCACTTCACATGAAAAACTAGAGAAATCACAGTAAATGTATTTATTATACTACTATAAGTTCCTCATTGACAGCTTGGGGTTGCAGACAGGCTGTTCAACTTTAGGAAGAAAAATAATACAAAGTTACTTCTTTCTCTAAAGTAAAGAACAGTTCACTAGCTGCTTCTAATGAATACAGTCACTGATTTTGAATAGCTGACTTCTGAATAGCTGCATTAATGTCATTAAAACATTATATACGTTAAGAGGTGTGGCACAGGCCACAATACATATCCAGAATGCATCATATTCCTGTTTAGAAATTGCTTTGCTATGGACCAGCAAACTGATTGCATCTAATTTAATTTGCATTTTAGTTAACTGGGTTTGAATCTGGATTAACCATGCTATAATATTTCTATCCCTGCAATTTATAGACAAGCATATGAGTTAACATTGTTAATCTGTAAATGTGATCTGCACATATAATTAGAATTGTGCCATGTTGGTCTAGTTTTTCCCATAGGTCTGCTTGGATATCCATTAAAAAATAAAAACAAATGAACAGATGCTCCATCTGCAGGAGAATGATTGAAATCCCACAGAATGTTCAGATAGATGTGCTTTTAAGAGAAAAACCTGTGATATCCTCATGTAATATTTAATTTGACACTGAAATGCATTGTCTGTGTACAGTATATCATTGCTGTTGTAGAAAAAATAACCATGTACTGTACAGTATAAACATATTCTATAATAGTTATAGTATAATAAACAAATACATAAAAACTCCATTAACATTCAAATGTAGTACCATAAATAATACTAATACTATTACTTATAATAACAATGATGATGGTGAAAAAACTTGTGTGTTGTATATTCTTAAGAACTAACTTGCTGATTAAAATTCTGCACTTTGAGTTATAGACCTTTACATATTGTTTTAAGAATAGAAATTAAAAATGTGTTATATATGCCATGTGTACTGGGTGTACATCGGTATGAATTGGCGTGCTTTAATGTGGTGTTAAAGATTTTACCCAGCAGTCTCCCTGTTACCTGCTGAAGAGTGTCTCTATAATTTGTGTTATTGTTGCTTTGCTGCAGCCTTAGAACATAAGAACAGAGCAAAGTTTACAAATAAAAGGGGTCACTTGGCCTTGCTTGCTAGTAGCTTTTTGATCCGAGCATTCTTTCCAGGGACTTCGGGAAGGATACCAGAGAATCTGCTTCTTTTTTTTCTAAGCTTTGTTTAGATCAGAGTAGACAAGCTGAGTGGTTGATTCAACAGTTTATTGCCTCATGTACTGTATAACCATAGCACTGTGCAAGGCAGAAATGATTTTCAGGTACTCAAATTTAATATTTTGTGGATACAAATATGGCCTTTTCAGAGCAGTGCACTTTCTTAATTCAGTAAAGAAAATGATGTGGACTGTTACCAGAAGAGTGTAGACTTTTGGCTGCAAAAGAACTAATTGGGTGTTTTATACAGTATATACGCCAATGCAAAAGGGAGTCAGGCAAATCATAGAGAGATGACGTTTTTTTATTCATTGGGTGGATTCTACCAAGTTAAAAAGGGAAAATCTTCAATTTTGGCTAGATTCTTTGGCATTGTTCTCCGACAGGAATGCAAGCCTTGAAAAGCTCACAGAAACACAGTGACTTAGGAAAGTGTATTTTTCAATTGACATTTCTATGGTGGTTTAGGCTCTCAATACAGTCTCCATAATAGCCGGCAGGCTGTCACACATGAAAGGTATTGTGCTAATTCCCACTGAAAAAAAGTCCCAGAACCAAGGTCTTTATCACAAAGGAAGAAAATTCAATTCCCTTAATAATGTTTCGTTCTTTTAGGAGCACTTCTCAGCACATAGGGACAGGAACAAGTGTCTTTTATGTCAATTGTATAAATGTCAGTTTTGTTTCAAGCTGCATGTACCGATTTCCAAGGGATGGGATTTTAATGTAAGCCATATATTAAAACAATGCTGAAGAATGTACAAGCAACTCGTTGATATCTTTCATTGTAAATTCAAGCAAACTTCTTTTGTGTTGCTTACACAAGGAACCAAAAATTAATGTTGTATGGTAACTTAATATAAGGCATGTGACTGAGCCATACATATGTACTGTAAGTGATCATAAGTTATGACAATACTCTTTAGTTTTTTTTCCTTGTTGAAGAAAACTTGTTACAAGCTCAAGAGATCCTGACCAATTTCATACCTAGTTGCCCGTCTGTTATTAATCTTGCTTTGCCCTGTTCAATGGGCCAAAGCCATTGTGTGTAGCTGTAAACAGTAGGATATAAAAGCACAAAGACTTGTACTGTAAACATTGAGAAATAAACTATGCATAACTGCTGATTAATTTTTAAAGCCTAATTCTTTGAAAGTATTTTGTTTTCCATATAAAATGTGTGCATAACCGGTATAATAATAATGAATGCAGTTACATTATTGTATTATGATTTTTCCATAAGGAATACAGTTTTCATAGTTGATATTACCAATAATTTTTCTTGTACAGTAATTGAATTTTTAATGATACCGTCTGTCTCTTGCATAATAAATCTCTTGAAGTTTGCAATATAATATGTAAATTTGTTAATACAAATCCTATTTAACAGCTCCCTTGACAGTTGTTCTAGATACAACTTTAAAAGCACAATGCTCTGTTTTTAATTTTATTTTTGGCTAACCTTAAATATTTGAACAGACATGTGCAGAGACTCACTCAGCATGCTTTCATAGAGATGGGTGTGTTCTCAGTTATTTCAGATGGCAAAGGATACAAAATATTCTTAGAATTATTTCTACACATTCATGTCTCACACAGAATGCCAGAAATGCTTGTAAATCTATTTACTGTAAATTATATTCTTTCACCCCTTTCAGCATCAGAGTGACTCTTGATGTATAAAACTCTCTAAACACATTGGTTTTATATATTGGTAGTTTTGGGCCTTGACATAACAATAAAACACCCGTGAAAATATTGTAACATTGTTAAAGAAAACTTGACAAGCTGACCTGTGGTGTTTTCATTTCTGTCTTGTTTTTGGCCAGACTTAGTCTTAACCGTCAAGGAGTGACATTTCCAATGTTTGTGTAGTGACCCACCATGTGGGTCAGGAGGCTGTTTTTTTCCACAAAAGTGTTAGTAAGTAAGGGGTTTCTTCTGTTTTTAAAACCCACAGATGTAACTACAGTATCTATCCATCCACTTTTAGCGATCATTATCTGAAAGGCACTTTATTTGTTTTCGTGCGATAGTCACAGCAAACTGCCACCAGTCCTGGAGCAGGGTGTAAAAGCCAGAGCTACACTCTGGAGGGGATATCCATCCATTACAGACGATGTCACTTTAAATGAACAAGCAAAGCTTTTTTCCTCACTGAAAAACAAAAAGGAGAAACACAACATTTTGGTCTCCAGGCTTTCAGTTACTGGTTACTTTTGTTCTTGTTGCTTTGCAGCCAGTGCATATTGACGTGGCTCCCCAGTCGAGCAGTTACTGTATTACAGTTTGAACTGGGGTGGAGTATACAAAGGTGGTAGAGTGAAGTATTCTAGATAGGCTCCTCAGATCCTTCCAATTCTTCAGCAATGGGGAAAGAAGAATATTAACAGATATAGAAATGCCTCATTAAGGTTGATGTTTTTCATATAAAAACTGAAAAACTGAAAACTGAAATAACACAAAATAATCAAAGTACAAGTAATATACTGTTAAAAGCGGGAGTAACATTTTCTTCCTTGTTTTTGACATTATCTAATTTAATCATGTTATTGCATACTGTATATGTGGTTATGAAAGTAATTTTATCTATAGGCAATAATCTATATGGTACAAGGTGAATACTTAAAGGGATGGAACATATTGCTTGAAAAAATCATATACACTGTACATTTCACTACATTTTGACTAATTTCCTGCAGCTGTTTATCTATAGTAGCCCTGTGCATTACATATGTTTAATCTAAGAATGAAATCCTTTCATGGTAAGCCCCTTCACTGAATCACAATGGGCATTTTCTTTCAATAAAATGGTAGGAATAAAAGTATGTACTTCATCTTTTTTGTTCGGTGTGTAAGATGAAGATAGTAAAACAGGTTATGGCATTAACAATCTCTTGTAGTCAATTTGAAAAACATTGTCTTCTTCTTGGTGCTCCTGATTTACCAGCTTATACTTTCCATATAAGTAGGGCACACGGGAGAATGGGTACCAGGGAAGGAGAAGAGCCGCAGAAAATCTAATTAAATGGAAAGCTCTGTTTATGCTTAAAGGAAGGAAGAACTAATAGTAATTAAAGAGTAGTTTAATTTAAGTACTGAGTAGAGATCAGAATGAGAAAAAAATAATTTATTATACATTAGAAATCCAAACACAGTTTATGGGATGTATTTACAGGCTGCAGAGAATTGCAATAATGTGATTATTTTACTGTATGTACCCTATACGCAAGACAGCATGTGTACTCCATTTCATCAGCCGAAGTCAAGGGTTTTTTTTCTGAAGTGGAGATTGAGAATGCTCTGGGTAAGCATGTTGAGATTGGGTTTCAATAGTAGCCTCATTCCTTAAAGTTTTGGTTTCCTCAAGCAATGTGCTATCAAAGTAGTGAGCCTGTGTCCTTTGTAGGAACAGGGTCTGTGTGTAACTATGGGCTTGTTAATGTGCATGTGAGATGAGAATGAAAGAGACATTTTGTTCAAAAGGTTGGGTATTTTTTCCAGTATACAGTTTTCAATAAGTAAGCCTTACATTATATAATTACAGCTGAAACCACATTAACATTGCTAGTTCTCTTTCAAAGCAATTATATTAGTAATGTTTTAAGCATACTGACTTCAGAGCACAATTGTAGTAAGTGGTCTAAACAGTCCCTACATTTGGTCTCTCTCCAATAAAGACACATAACAAAGTTTGAGTCCTATGCCCCAGACATCACTTGTTCAGATTTTGTCTTTATCCAAATATGGCCAAATGGAGGCACAGTCATATGAAGGACACCAAATTAGGTGGCTTGTAGTGATATCAGTTGAGAGTCACATCACTTGTCAATCTAATTTCTTATTTTCTGAAAAATGGTCGATAGTGCTGATTGAGAAGTGTTAATGTATTGCCATGACATGGTATGGTCCAGACACAACCATACTTTATACGATTAGTACAGTACAACTGGAATCCTGTCTTAGTGGTAGAAGGAGTGGGTGGTGTAAATGAATTAGCTTCTAAGTGACACTGTATGACCATAGCTGTTAAAATCTTAAATATATGTTTGTGCCATGGGAGTGAGAATAATTTGTCAGAGCAGATATACTTAAATGTGTCTTTTCCAAAGGGCACGGGCAGTATCTGATAATCAGAATGACTCATGAGGTAGGGGATCTCAAGGAAATGGATGAAAGGTTTTGACTGTGCCAGGAGATGTCAAACCGGGCATGCTAGATAGGAGTTCTCTCTGACATTTCACTTTCACTGCAGATTCACTCTTAACTTTCACGCAGTCATGCTAATCTCTAGTGGAACTGGGATTGCACTGGCACTCTGATATTTCTCACAGACCCCACACACTGCATGTTTTTGACTTTGTTGTGTTGTTCTGATTGGCATGAAAGCCCTGCTTCTACAGTATTGGGACATATGATTACACTCTGAAAGAAATCAATGCCTGTGGTGAAACTTACTTTTCTTATTAAAATTTGACTTTTAATTATTTTAATATACTGCCTACTTAAATTAATGGGGTAGTCAAGACAAAAACATTCACAATGAGCTGTAAACTTCAAAACTGTAATCTAGTACAGACCATGTTTTTTTCACTAATTTGTCACACTGAACTAGGTTTATATTTGTCACTTTTGGAGAAGGTAGAATTATTACTTTTGTTTAGTACACTGCATGTATACATTACTTGTTTTTAGTACAATACAGTACATAGGACTTTGTGCAATTGTGTTACTGGTCTTGCAAATTAATTGCCAATAAAGGCATTGATAAATCGTCAAGCTGATTCACAAAGCATATTAAGTAATTTTTTCCTTCCTTGTAAATCTATAGCAGCAGTAGCCTTTTGAAGGCTATGGATGGTCAGATATAATAATAACATCACCATAATAATAATATTAATAACATCACTTTGTTAACCCTTTACAATGTCTTGCATTAGGAATTCGTCTTTTTTCGCATACCCCAGCTTGCTCTCCATGAGACACACAGACAGGGAGAGAAGCTTGGGGTCAGAGCGTGGGGTCAGCCCTTGTACAGTGCCCCTGGAGCAGTTGGGGTTAAGGGCCTTGCTCAGGGGCCCAACAGAGTAGGATTCCTCTGCCGGCTACAGGATTTGAACTGGCAACCTTCCAGCCACAGGCGCAGATCCTGAGCCACAGAGCCACCGCTCTGCCCCAGAGATAGGTCCTCACTTGAGGAAACCTCAGGCTTGAGAGGTGAAACGAGTGGAAAGGAAAGCATACTTGCATGGAATTGATAAGTCAGAGCAGGCAGTAGATTGCACTCTTTGTTGTGTTGTGAGATTTCTTTCTTGTAGATTATATCCCAGGGAAGCTTAATTGTCTAAGCAGTCATCCCAGTAGCTGAAAATAATGTGTTTAGTTACAGTTACTGTACAGCACTCTTAGGAAGAATTGAACTGTCAGGTTAATCATTGTCAGCTCTGGCAATGTTAAACATGACGCCTGCTGAATTTGCAGCAGTGCCACTTTTGTATCTTTAGAAAAGACATAACAATAGCATCAAACAAGGAGCGACAGGTGACATTAGCGCAGGTAACACTTGCCAAGAATAATCCTGGACATGCTAAAATGTGAAATGCAATCACAGTAACCCTTTATTTGCTTTTTGTTCCCTCTTGTTGGTTTTATTTTAGAACGAAGCAAGTGTATTTCCTTTGAAATATGAAAGTACAGTATGTGCACTGAAAGAAAAAAAAGTTACTGCTACTTAGATAAGTGCATGTAAAAATAATGGATCTTAATTCTTTCATGGACAACCTTACAGTAGATTTAATTCGTCCTATCTATCATTCTATCTTGGCATGAAAAGAAAGACTGAATGATAGAAAGTTTTTTGAGAATTAACCAGAGAATAGTAGGATAGGTAGAGTTTGACTGAATTTCTAATATTTTCAGGAGCTGTCAACAAGGTATTTCACCTCAATAGGTTCCAGGACACATTGGTAAACTTTTTCTCCCTTTGTCTCTGCAGTACACTTTCTGTTATTGGCATGTACTGTATACTGTATGTTTTTATCTATATTTTCTGTTCCTGACATTCAAAATATTTCAATAAAGCATCCGTCAACATAATGCAGTGGGAAAACAGCAGAACTTGTTTTGAATTTTTTAAATGTCAGCAGAAGGAGCACAAATAGCAATAATGAAAAGCTTGGCTTTCCACAAATAGAGGGAGGGAAAAAAACAGATGAATGTCATTTATTTACAAATGTACATACATTCCCAACATCTAAATAAGCTGTATTAATGTTTCAACTTAAAAGAAATGGTGCTATCATCCACATGCATTTTTATCTATTTGTAAAATATATACTGGCTGTAAATAATACTGAACATGGATATTTGTATTAAAATCTCTTCATTCAGATCACCCAGGGGTGTTTCTATCAAAGCAAATTAATTGAATACAGTATATTTTTTATGAAGAACAAAAAAATTGAATTGTAATACCCAGTGTGTAGGACATGTGCAGTAGAATGCAATGAGTAGGATAATGCAATGTCTCGAATAATCAATAGCAGCACTGAAAAATCCACTGTTCTCTTGAACTCGGGAGGGGTTGGATTAAATAAAGATTATGGTGGGAATATATGTATAACAAAGGCAGCTTCAATCAGGTTAGATATTTTATAGACTTTTTTCACAGCTCATGACAACATCTCAAACCCAGGACTTGAATTTTGTCCTGCTTTAGAATGGGAAGAAGAGCCTTCCTGAATTCAAACTGCAAAGCAAGGTTAGAGAAAATCAAAGCAGTACTTCTTAAACAATTAAGTGTTTTTTTTAGCCAGTTTTGTTAAACACCAGCTCTGAAAGCCAGGGATGAGTCATTAGCTCTGATTTGTGGCCATGGGTCATATTGCACTTGGATCAGACACCACATAATGTCACACTGTGATATTTGTCATGTAAGAAATGAGGACAGGGCTGTTATTAATAGATAAGTTTTAGCTTTAGGTTTCAGATGCAATATTATTTGTTATTAATCTCCTGTAAAGTCTGATTAGCCGCAGTATGAAGGTACCACTCTATATTAGAATGACAGCATTGTCATTACTGTCAGATTCACGTACAGTATGTGTACCATGCTTTTTTGGTCTTCTTCCCCTAAAGTTGTACCCTATGAAGAAATCCCTGGTATAAGATTACCATTATTGATTACTTGCTTTATTTCCCTATTGCTATATGACGTTTGACTCTTATGAGTTCAGGATGTGATGTTACATGAAATTGACAGATTAATAATAATAATTATAATAATAAAAGTCATATTAATCATTATTATTATTATTACATGAACATTACTAAACAAAATTCTAGACTTTTAAACATTAGACACATAAACATTATACACTTTAAAACGTCAGTCTCTTTAGCAAAGGCACAGATGAGAATTAATTAATATCACTATTGCTGTATATCGTATTCTGTCCATATATTCTATACAATCTTTCACCATTTATTGACACTACAGAATTTGTGGTAGCTATCAACCTGAAATATTGCAAATAGTGTACTTTTGCAACTAAATTACAGTACAAAGTTATTGTCTCTTCAAGAATTTTCGACTACATATGAAGAGCTAGCATGTGACTAGGAGCTGCAACTTTCTAATGCTGAGCAAGAGGAGAGGAAGCACAAAAGCAATTGTGAAAATTATTTTTGGCATCACTGCAATCCTGGCATTGAATTTATTTGATTAAACAATGTTTGTGGTTTATGAGATCCAAGTTAGCTAGTGTGCCTGGTGGGTCTTGCTGCTGAAAGAAGACGATGATTTAAAAATGACATTGAGGGCTTATTTTTAAAGTACAACAATACATATTTTTATGTTTCTTTAAGAGCCCAGCAAATGCACAGAGGACATCATTGTCACAATGATGTATGTAGAGTGGCACAGTCGGAGACATCTGAAAGCACAGTTGGAAAACTCTTTGTTACTGCTACATGGTCACAGCTGGAATTCTATTTGTTTCTTACTGAAATGCAATTGATAGTATGCTTGAATGTGCAAATATAAGAGGAACAAATTGATGAAAAACACTTGATGGTGGCTATGCCAGATTCAAGCTTCTCCTGTTGCACTCCAGAGAATTGAAGAAAAGAATAGAAATGAAGTCAAGTCAGGAAAGAAAATAGCATTTTCCATTTGTAGATACTTTTCCATTTGTGGATAGGTGCAAAATGCTCAAAGTAATGACAAGACTGGTCAGTGTTCTTTCTCGTATGAAAAGCCTGTCAATTTACCTATCTTCTGTCTATTATGGCATATGGTAGATCAGACTGATTCACAATGTTAGTAGAAGTCTCAAAAGAGACATAATTCTGCTCCGCTTATAATAAGTCAAAAAAAGCAGTCATATACAGTATAGGACATAGTACAGAAAATTGTACATTGCTGAAATGGGCTTATATATTAATCTTATATATATATAATAGAGAGTACCTTTCAGGGTATCATTTTTCAGAACAAGTGAGATTTGGTGTGGGTAATCAGTGGATACAGTATATGAGTACTATTAAGTTCATTAATAGTCATTCCTCTCTATCCTTTTTTATTCTATTGTAATCCATGTAATCATTTTTTAGCTATAGTTAAGACTACTAAAAAAGGCATTCTCTTTTTGTAAAAAAAAAGTTCCATAAAATGCAAATGTGAGAGCAATTATATAAGAATTTAGCAATACCGAACCTCAGTACTGATTTCGCCTGGGATTTTACAAATATTCTTGAAGACTTAATGCCATTACTTGTCCAGATCTCAACATTCTAATGTCTGCGAAATCAACATGCATGTGACCATCAAATGAGCACAAATATGCACAAAACTCTCCAGGTTGTGAATGTTAAACTGGGAAAAATCCCTAATGGCAACTTAGTTGGCTTTGCTTCAAAATACTTAAACATGGCAAATGTACTGTAGTATTAAAGTGAAACAAAGCTATTGTGAAAATAAAGGTCTTTCAATAATTGAAATGTAAGAATTGTTTTAATGTATAAGGTAGGTTGTTCTGCTGAAACATTCTGATGTGTGCACACTCAGTTGGTAATGTTGATGAATGCAGAAGTTGATGATAAGGGCCTCTCATTTCTAATCAGTAATAGTAAAGGTAGTACCATCCTATAACATTCTTTCATCAGACTATACTGTACGTCCTACACTACATTTAAGAACATCAGAATAGTTACATACTATAGGAGGAGGCCATTTAGCACATGTAGTCAGAGATCCAAGGATCTCATCCAGCTGGTTTTTGAAGGAAGCCAGGGTATTGGATGGTTAGCTTGTTCCACTCCCACAACATTTTTGGTAAAGATCATTAGAACTGTCTGAATGTTTTCTATTCACAATGGAAAAGTGTACAACTTGTCTGTTTTCCCTGTAAAGCTACTCACTGAGAGTTGCTTTAACGTCTGCACCAATGTACAACGAGGTTAAAGGGAGGAAGTTTTACCTCTCAGAATGACAAATGCTTGACAATGTAACCTGTTTCATATAAAATATTCAAAGCATTTTATAATGCCCGAATGTCCTTTAAAGAAGAGATGGTAGTAGTATAATGGATCTCAAATTAATGACATAAACAGTTGACAAAATCATTTGGAGGTTCAGTATCCAATATGAATTACTATTGATAAATGATTGTCAGCATATAATAAAGCTTCACTTTAAAAAATGGCCAAGTTAACAATGCTGGAATATACATCAGTATACGAATTTACGAAGACCATCAATGTTAAGGATTATTGAATTACTAGAAAATCCTTTGCTACAGTATATATCTACTACTACACTGCATACTCAAGAATGCATTAAAAGGCCAGGACATATCCCCATGGGTTTTCCACATGCCATATTTCATTACAAAGCACTATCCTTCTGTCAGGAAAGTACTGTTCAACAGTGCAATCATATAACCCCATGTATTTTCATGGATGAAAATCTTGAATACATTGTTTTGTGCGTGAATACATATTTTTTTCTCTTTGTTACCATTTTGCCATTGCCCAGTTTTCCTGCACACCATGTTGAGCAAAAAGGTATAGGAATCAGCGAGGTGTAACTTATACATTATAATTATATTTCCTCAGTAAATTGCCCAAAGGAACAGTTGGATCGTCAGTAAGGGATTAATTCAATTTAAACTGATTACACCTGACTACATTCCTGTAGTTGATTAATCATTTTCCTGAGCTCTTGATCTAACCATTAAGTCTCAAATAAGTCTTAATATGATTGCCCTGTTAAAGAGAGAAATTTAAACTAGATTACATTATTTATGCAATGCAGAATGCTACAGCAGGAGATTGAATGGCTTTGGCGAAACCAAATTAAGGTGACAAATTTGATACTGTTTCGCAAGTGTGACCTTTAATACCTGTGAAGTACAAATTTGAACCATTTGTGGAGACCTTTCTTGTCATAATTTAATCTGGTTAAAGCATGACAGTTACTTATTGAAGACAAATGCTTTTGGGTTCCATAGGAATGACCAGTAAAGCTACTGTACAAACATGTAATAGTAAACTTCAGATTAATGTCAACAACTAACTTTCTGCTGTTCAGTAAATCTGGGGTGGTAGGGCTTAAGTGCTTTTAGCCCTGGTTTATATTGAAAGCTATTTAAAAAAAGGCTTTTCTTCACAGGATTTTTGGATAATGTTAACTGCAAATTAGTGGCTGCAGAATTAAATTGGAGTTTTTTCATGCTTTGGAAATAACCAAATAAAAGAAACAGTTCTCAAACTGTTCATGATGAAATGTACATCAATGTATTTCTATTATATTACAGATGGTAAACTTCTAAGTGTTGATTATCAGGGCTTTAGATACTGTAGCTTTAGTTTAGTTAGATTTTTAAGATATTTATTTTGCTTATACAGTATTTGACTACAGTGAATAACATACAGTATTTCCAATTCACATTGTGAATATACTTTTTATATATTCTTTACACAGTACAATCTGTTTATAGGTGGTCAGAGGTTCTATTTAATTAAAACACTGCTCTTCTACCTTGAATCTCTTTACCTTTCACAAGGAGATTATCCAAAGGAACCTTGTAAATAAATTGGTGTTATGTCCAACCCACATTTCTTCTTGCATTCAAGCTAAACTGAATTACAGGCACAAAAAAGGTTGTTGTGTCTTCAATATTAAATTATAAGGTACTGTATATGCTGTGCTTTGGCTTTTCACTGCCAGTTGTATCCCCAAGCAGATCAAGACGCTACTTCTCCAGAGGCTTTGCTGTGGAGATCTTTTAATGAAGAAGTTATTGAATTATTAAGATGGAAATATAATGTTGAAAATCCATGAGATTTAAACTTAATTAAGAGACTTCCAGCAAACCTGATTTTGTCAGCATTAAGGTAAACCAATGGTCGTGTCCTTTAGTGCCATTAGTAGAACACTGTATTTGATTTTTCATTCTAAAAAACCATGGTGTTTGTTGGAAGTTGCAATGCATACTGTAGTATCCATCTTTCAAACATGAAGTTGATACCAGTTGAAAATGTTCCTTCTGTAACTGTGGGGAATTTTAATATGTTGATCAGCTGGCAGCATCTTCATTTGTAACCGAATTCGATATGTATAGGCATACTGTTTACTCAGAAGCATATCATACACTGGGCCAGCCTGACTGGTGGAATTCAAAACCCAGTTCTCTCACAGCAGTGATTGTATGATTTGATAACTGCTCCTTCCCTCATATTCAGTTTTAAAAAATTAATTGTTTTACATGAAGCATTTTGGATTAATCTGTTTCTTGTTTGGAAACAGGCCCCTACAAATTCTGACAATAAAGGCATTCATTCAAAATCTTAGGTTGAACCCTGTAGCCCATGTGTTGCTGGTCTGATTGTGGACTATGACATCTGCCAAGCAGTACTTTGCAGGTGGTGACACACAAGTGCTCAAACAGCATTCAAGAGTTTGAGTGAGTGGATAGCA
The DNA here is from genome assembly GCF_055471065.1 of Atractosteus spatula. Lineage (NCBI taxonomy): Eukaryota > Metazoa > Chordata > Actinopteri > Semionotiformes > Lepisosteidae > Atractosteus > Atractosteus spatula. Next base: position 7,988,148 of record NC_142724.1, read on the forward strand.
GGATAGGATTGTCCTTTGTATTTTCCTTATATTCTGGAAAGAGTGCTGTAAATGACCACATAAGAGCACACCTCAGTCACCAATGTTACAACAGCACTGTTTTCCCATCATCAAGTTGAACTAAAATATGGGAAAAAAACAATGAAATTTAATCTCCAACTCATTTCATCAGCTTTTCACCACTAAAGATATTTTTAATTATAGCACTTGCCGATGTGATCTTCATAGCTGTATGCAAGCCTTTTTTATACAAAGTCTGACAAGTCAGCTGCCCCCAGAAATCCCCATCTATAGACAATTTTAGTCCTGTTGTTAAGCAAACATTGGTTCCATCTTGCTCAGATCCTGCAGCTCCTGTGATTTTTCATTGTTATCAGAGCCATATCACACCATCAACAGGCACAAACTGTCCGCTACAGGACTCACAGCATGAACTATGGTAAATAACTCTGACACATGTATGTTTCATGAGGAAGAGTATACATTTCTTACCAACATCAGTTAAATGAGTTCAGTTCAAGAACTGGTCAATTAACAACTGGACATAAAAAAGAGAGCTGGCTATATTGGATGTTTTTAATAATAAAAATGTTACAAAAGAAGAAATAGGCCCTTATCTGTTGAATACCCAGCTATGTATGATGAAAATAATAAGAATAACTAGCAGATCATATTACCATCTCTTATAAGAGGTTTTTAATGGCACTTATGTCTTCTGGATATAAAATAATGTTGGTGAGTCAGGTGTGCTCATCAAACAGAAGCAGGCCCTAGACCTAATAAGCATGCTGAGAGAAGCATTAAGTGTATAGCATTTTCACCTGACCTTGAAAAAGAAAAATGTAGTTCTTGTGTGGAGAAAACATTACTGGTGTTATTAAACAAGATATTTTTCACAACCTGAAGTAAATGATGACATGCTAAATCCACATGCACACTTGTTTTTTCTTGTCAATATTCATTTTTTTTCTATCTTGTTAATCAGGTTGAATCGGTAATGGGAAAAAAATTGTACTGAAATGTAAGAATACATCCTTAACATCGTTAAAGGTCCTACTGACATATTCACACATTTAAATATCATTACTAGAATCAGCAACTAAAGGGCAGCTAAGATCCCATGATCTTTTGTACATTTTCATACAGTATTTTGAACTTAGTTAAGAATGATTTCTAATGCAAGAAAGGATTACAGCTTTAGTCTGTCTATTTTAAATAGAAAGACCTGTACTCCTTTAGTTGCTTAAAGTACGCAGAGAGCCACTGATACTAGTCTGAACTATTAAAAACTGTGACCAATTGCAAGTAACAAACCTGGTGTTTAATGGTTTCTTTGAGTACAGACAAGTGGTTTCTTGCAAAGACAGAGCCACCATCAAATGGTGGATTTACAGTCTGTGATTGGCCATCTTAAAAGATGCATGCCACTAATTCCTGAGCAACATTTGCATTTTCACTTTAGCAAGTCCACTTAATATGTGTTTCAGAAAGAAAAATATGGAAGAAAATTGAATCTTAAACCAGTTGCTAATAAGTAATTGTTGTGAGAAGGCCAATCCTAGCTTATTATAAAACAAACAGGTAATTGTGATAAAAATGCATCTGGCTATGTGTGTCTGTAATCTACGTTGTGTATTGTGTTGAACGTGATCCCCTGTTTTCTTTCAAGAAACTGGATGAGGTCCTTTATTCATTTAGCTAGTAAACACGAAATACAGTATGCTAGATGAGCTGAATGGATTCCTCTCATCTGTCTGTTTTTCTTATGTTCTAGGAAGTAGAGGAGTCTTGGTTTCATTGGAAAGTAATTATTGGTGGTGTGATTGTAAATACAAACCTTAGTATTGGAGGAATGCTATAATAATAGTATAATTATATACAGTATATGTTCTGTTGGTTTCTTAAAAATACTATTCAATATTTCAGTCTTAAAAATATTATTTTATAGACTTTGTTGTTGAGATGAATGCTATAGGAATGATAAATAAATTGTTCATATACTGTAGGTTTAACTTGTAGAGGGGGATATGAATAAAAAAATATGAAAATATGAATAAAAAATCAGAAGAGTTAATCTACCTTATTATGTGGTGTAGAAAATTAATTGATTTACTTTCATAGTGACTAGACCTTTTCTTGATTAGAAGAGGAAATTAAGCTTTGACAAAATTAATGAAACATTGTACCTATTCATAAAAACCCTGGCAATATTTTAACAAAAGCACAATTCATGTTGCTTTTAACATGTTACTTTCCTTCCTCCTCTGTGTCCTCATCATTTTATGTGTTTGTCTTGTCTAATGCACAAGATCCTTTGCAACTCACTAAAAGCTAGACAAAAGAATTCTGTGTAGGCTAAAAAATGCAAGTTTTTGTGCTGTGTGACAGCATTGGCATTCTCTCTTTGTAGGTACAATATTAACCAATATGAGCTGATTGTATAGATGTTAAATCTTAATTGTTTTCAGAATAAAATCCTATAATTAAATTTAATAGGAACATTTTCCCTTTTTATTTCAGCAGGGGAGAGAAATTGCCTTCCCAAGCCTTGCAGTTATCAGATATTTGGCCATGTACATTTATTTTTTTAAATGAAAATAAAAATCTCATAATGCAAGGAGATTTACACGGAAAAAAAAAACCTCCTCTGGAAGGCGTTAGCTCTGGTTGTGATGAGATTAATAATGAGTGGTGCATTTTGGTTATCTGCTGAGTCATGGGATAACATAAATGATACAGCAGCAGTGCAGCTGTGCCAGATGTGTGTTTTTCTTTTTCTCAAAAAACATGAGAGAGAGAGAGAATTCTCATTAAGAAGAAAAAATACCAGGCTCATGCAACTACACTGCACTTCAAATTGGGTTGGGCAGAGAGAATTAAAACCTCATTTAGACAGATTTCATGCAGTGTACTACAGTATATGTTTTGTTATGTTACAGACAAAAGATTAAAATGTATTGGGGTTTTTTTTCTGCTGTAACACAGAGTTAGCTAATATTGACAGCAGTGGAACTCTAGCCTAGTCTCAGCCAGTGAATTACAGTGAAAACTTTTAAACACGGCACTACGTACGGTACTGTACTTACTTCCACAGGTTGACCTATAATTACTATAGGCCTGCAATAAGTCACAATTTATGTTTCCTCCTAGGTCAGTGTTGCCTACCAACCAATCTTCAAAAGGCAAAAAAGACAAAGTTGGTATAAAATAGTGGCTGAACAGAAAGGAAGGACCTGACATTTAAACTGACAGGTCATATTTAGGAGAGGTCTGTGGAGAGTCTGGTGAAGCTCATTGCCAGCTCAGATTCCCACTCTCTTCACAGACCACTTCCACTTCTATCTCCCCTGAATGGCCTGTCAAACAGCACATCTATTTTTACATTTCCTCATATAGTGAGAGGTTTAATAATTTCAGCTGTAATTATGTGTACAGTACACAAGGACATTTTACACTATACAGTATATTCTTCTGCGTGTTCAGGCAATGGGATTTTCTCCCCAGGAAGTTCATAGTTTGCACCAAATAAATTAAAGTTTATTTTCTTTTTGACTATTTCATTTATTAGCATATACTGTAGCACAGTATTTTTTGAGTTCAGTGAACTAATGATTAAGAAATTGAGAAATCATATCATTCACGAGAAAAAGTCTTTATGCAACCATGCTATTTTCTGATTAAAATTTGAAATCAGATTTTTTTGGCCATTTGTGTTATTTGTTTGACTGTGTACCAACATCCCACTAATCTTTTGGGAGTGGTTTTCAGTTTTCTAAATTATTTTTTTTCAAGCAAAAGCATTAAATGTCTACAGTGATTGAAGTAAAACTGTACTGCCACACATTGCTGCCTTTCAAAGGACAGATTGTTTAGTCTTTAATGTAGAAAAGCAACAACAGATCTCACTGTTGTGCACCAATACATCACTCCAATATTACTGATATGTTAGACTCCACCATCTATACGTGTATAAACACATTCCCAAGCAGGCAATATACTCTAATGGCCAATTAGTCAATTAATTACTCCGCAAATCCCATTTTATAATCCTTATAAATGAAAATGAGTTTTCTATGTTTGTATGGAGCGCTGCCGTCTCCCTTCATACTCATTCAGCAAACCCAACCCATTAAATTGTTTAATTGCTAAGTGCTCCCTCATTTCCCTCTCAAAATATCCTTTTGTCTGTCTAATCATCGTTCCCCGCATGTCACTTAATTCATCTCTGTGCTCCCTGTGGCGCCTGCCTGCAGCTGAATTAACCCCACTGTGCTCCTTAATTCCCTGTTAGTGTCTCCACTATACCAATATAGCTATAATGTCATGCATGCACTAATTGACAAAGAACATCACGTCTTTCCTTTCTGTCGTCTCTAAACATTACTGACATCTTCGTTATTGGATATGGCTTTATTAGACAGTGCAAAAATCTTTGCTGTGATTTAGGTTAGTGCAGAAGCTTTAGAATTTTCTTCATCATTTTGATTTTTGGTACTTTAAGATGTACTTTATAGCAGGGTTAAAATATTAATAGTACAGTAAATATTAATTTACTGTAAATCTATCCCCTCTCTGTGTAGACAGAGCATTACAGTTGCTTGAAGATAATGAATTGTTAGGGTGTCTCACCACCAGAGATGATATAAGAGCTCAGCACTACTTATAGACATGCCTGCCTTTCCGTACACTAGTATTCAACATACTTTTTAAGGCTGGTATGCCATTAACACAAACACAAAATAATACATTGCCTATAAAGGTATTACTGCATTATATAAGCAATTGTGTGACAGGACAAGATGTTCTCGGTGTGCATATTTTGCAAGTATTTTCCTCTTTCTCAAATGAATCACTCGTCACTATGCTCACACATAATGGAAACACACTCACCTGCTCTTTACCAGTGTGGGGGCATGCAAAAGGTTCAGTGAGGGTAGTTGCTTAAGGCATTCTGATTTACAAGCTTGGCTGTATCGATCATGCTGATTTTGAGAGGACATTTAGAGAAATGATGGACAGCCTAAGAAGATAAATATTTTAAATATTTTAGTTTGTATAGCATTTTTATCTGTATATATTATTTACTACAAAGGAATTGACATAGGTAGTGTAAAGCAGTGATTCATATAGAGCATCGTCATAGGCAGAAGATAAGAGGGTGGTGACTATGGAGCTGCCAAAAAGCAAGCAAATGCTCCTCAATTATGGTTTTCTGTCCTATTTTTATTATATTGAAAGGTTTCTGACTTTGAAGACAAAGAAGAAAGAAGTGCAGCCCTGGGTAGGTGCCAGGAGTGTATTCCCTAATGCTCATTGTCTTGTGACATCATAATTTTGTCATCAGACAGTAAAGATGTACTTTATTTTCTATAGAGCTGATCTACATTTGGTATCAGATGTTATTCTTTCCGTGAATGCATCCATGCTTACAATACCGGTAAAATAATCATAATCTATTTAGAAATTAACCTCTTTAACAAACGTAACAATATTATTAAATCATATAACAGTTATTACCAAGATTATCCATTATCATGGCATTTGCAGAAATGTACAGTACAGACTTTCCACATCTGACCAGCCTAATGTTAATGCCGTTTCACTTCTTCTTAACAGCATTCCTCATTACCAATGTTTTTTTTTAGTAACCCTTTAAGATGAAGGTAAGGGCTGTGTTTCCGTGGGTATAATTAAGTCATGACTAGTTTCTGAAAGGTAATTTGTCTTAATAAGGATTACATTGGATCATGGCACATCTCCAAGGAGTATTTTGTATTTAAATTTGTGTAGAAGGTTTAGCAGCATTATGATCTGTCTCATTATACAAACAATCATGATCTAACATTTTTGTGTTAAACTGATACAAAAATGATATTAAAATTAAATTTTAAAACTGAATATGAATTTGAATTAAATCTTAAATATGAATAGGAACTTTGCACGGTGCTCTAATTCCCCAACTGACCTTTTCTCTTTCTGATTTCATCCATAATGTTCCCTATGTTACCTTGAGTACCATTTGCATTTGAATCCAATATGTATTCTTAATATTATCTAAAACAGCCTTGAAGACAACCCAGTGCCTCACCTCTGAAGTCATAGTGTAGAACAGTCTCTGGAGAAGAGAGTTATCTGAACAGGTTTAGTTTAAGTCTCATTCTCACAAAGCTAAACCCTTCCTTGAGAGCTAAATCAAGTGATTGCTCCTTCTCATAGCCATTTTTATTAACTTGAACCCAGTCTTAGTTTATTTGCTTTACGTAAACAAAGTCTGTGTGGCTGAGTGTGCTGAAGAGCCACCCAGAGTTTTCTGTAAAGCTCAGCAGAGAATCAATTAGAAGCCCTGATGTCTCTATTGTACTTGCAGTCTTTCTTATGGGTCTAATTAATTGGGATTAATTAAGACCTCCAGCTGTTGTATAACTGAGGAATTCCGGAATTAAAACACACCTGTGTTAACTGGTTTAATTTGTTGCATCTCGTCAAGTCAAACTTTTTGTTGACTGCAACCTTTTTTGTTAGACAGTGAGAAGACATATTTTCATATGCATCTATTTATCTTTGTCAATGCGAGGTCATATTTTCAGAAAAAGATCTTCAGGTATGAATGGAGTCATTCCATTTAAATCATGAATTGAAGCTTATTTTTAAGTTGAGTATAAACTTAAAATTCCTTATTTCCAAGACTTGATTTGATTGGTCACTGAAAATGTGTACTTTCAGCAGCATTCTGAAATTTTAACAACTTCAGTGAAGATCATAGTAGAGTATGTGATATATCTTCCATAAGATAAAGTGCAGCTTGAATTTTGGTAAATTCATGTGTAAGTTGTCCATTATTTTTCCTTTAAGTATACAACGTTTTATCCTTTCATTACACCATTTCATCTACAGTATGTGAGAATTAGAATCTTGCAGTTAACAAAAAATGTTTCATTTCTCCTTGTATTTTCTGTCATTTTATATGTACAAGCAAATGAACAAAATGATACTGGGATAAGGTAACTTCTGTTTTTGTGAAACACTGAAAACCTGTTTGTTTCAAACAGACATACAAAGGGTTAAGGTTATGGGGGAGGAAATTCTATGGAGAGCAGATTTTTAATGTTGATTATGACTTTACAAATTATGCATTACATTAATAACCAGAATGAACACTACAAATATAATTATATTGATTTCTCACTGATGGCTATAAATAATGACATTTCCCTTGATCTCAGAAATGGAATTAGTTATAAAACAGAAGCCACACTTTTCTATTCGCACATTGCTTTCTCTTCGCTTTTGTCTGGGTTTACCCTAAGGGTTTGATTTAGATGAAATGTCAGTTTTAATGGAAAATGGGATGGAATAACAAAGGAATGGTTTGGAGTATTGCTTGCGTTAGAAGAAAAAAAAAAGGTGTTTCTATTTGATTGCACTGTTAGGAAATCATTGCCTGAATGCGTGATATTTTGTTTTAGCAAATGTAACCCCAGGCAAAGTGTGTTTCTTTTATATATGTCGTTTGAAAGTCCCTACTCATTTGCAGACTTTCCTGTGTATGGATGCAGTACAAGCAGAGGGTGACAGTCCTGGCTGATTAAACTGGTTTGCTGGGCGCACTAGAGATCAGGAGGTTGTGGGAGAGTAGTTGATGAACATGTCTTTTCGTGATCTCTTTAATCACGTCATCTGCCCGGAGCTTTCGGATGGGGGTTGAGGGAGATCTTAACCTACCTCACTCACACTTCTTGTGTGATGTGCCGTTTTCATTCACAGGAACTTTCTACGCTTTTAATCTGAGCTTTGAAAGACACTGTTCCATTTTTTTCCTCTTCCACATTTTCCCCTTCTTTCAGACATATACTAATTGAACAATCAATGCATTCATTTCAGCCCTGCTTTAAATGGCAATCATATGGTATTTACAAGTGAGCCACTTTGTGAATGTGAAAACAGATATTCAAATGCCCAGCTGTAGGGGCTGTGTTTAAGATACTGTATTGTATAACTGTGACATGGAGGACAATCTATCAAATACCATACTGTACATACAGTATACAGTAAGTAGCATATTTTAACAAAGACAGTTTTTTGCATACATACGTACTATACCTGTTGAAAAATGTCACTTTAATGGAAAGCATATACATTTTTGATATATTCAGATAATCACAATGAACAATCATTTTCAAGATAATGCTGTGTATTTATGCTTCCTTTTGGACATTTCAAAATTTTAATGTAATGATTTTAGTGTTTCAGAGGTATCAGTATCTACAAATGTGTCATATGCAAATTTATTAAGAGCAATAAATATGACACTTATGGCCTTAATTACAGTACAATGTACAGTATAAATATTGTTAATTTTTAAATTAAATGTAACTATTATTTTTTTTTATTTCATTCATCTTCATAAGTTGTACATAAGGATTCTACTGAGGTGACTAATGTATAACAAAGAACATTAGCACTTTGTAGTATAAAAAAGTTATAAAAGACTTGGGGATATAGACAATTATTCACACAAAGTCAAGTTAAACAAACAGTATTCATTAAAATTAATAAATTATTTAGTGAATGATTTTTTTGGAGATGATGGGTGCAGTACACACCTGAACATCACAATGGTAGTAATTTTATATAATTAAATTTACAGATTACTGTAACTAAATTGACTGGGTTTAAACAGTTACTGGTACAGTTGTCTTAGTTTTTTTTTGTATGTATCATTTCCTTTGGTAGCTATCAGTCTCACAAAACTAACATTTATCGGGATAAGTGAGAAATAAAATCATTTATGGTCTTCAGATGCAAAGCACTTTTCTTTCTTCAGCTGCACCTTCTTTGTCTGAAACACAAAAGCACTGATTCAAGTGCTGAGTTATACTGGCCATGGGTGTTCAGGCAGATTTGGAATTGTGCCTGGTTCAAAGCAAAAGATTTATTTTTATTTCTTTTAATTAAAGCCTCTCAAGATGAATAGAAAGTCTGAAGCCCATTTAAAATAAACAGACTCGTAAGTTCATCATGATTTAGGCCGTGAAGTTTGCACTGAGACTCCTCAGATGGCCGACACATTTAATCCTAGCAAGCGCTGAACCCCTGTTCCCCAGGGCTTCAGTGATGAATCATTGCATTTCCCAGGAGTGTCTTGGAAGAAATTCCAGACAGTAGTACTACACATATTCAAGCCATTACATTACTCTCAAACTGAGAACAATTAATAAAATTAGTGCACACAGTCGGGTTTCATTTTACACGTAAGTGTGTTTTTAAAGGCTTGTAGCATCTGGACAACTTCATGCTGTTAACAGATATGTTCCATCTTGAGCAAGACTTCAAAAGCAAGCACATTAATACCTAAACATCAGGACTGCAGCTGTTGCTGTAACAATTTAGCAGACAGGACATTCTTGAAATTTGTTCGCTTATGTTTTTTTTAATCTAGTTCTAACCATCTCTTTAGCTGTGTGTATATCCATGTCATATTGTTTTACCCATTATTCAAAACTTCCTAATTCTGTGCTGTTCTGACAGAATACATGCTGCAGATAACGATTCAAAATGTCTAACATTGCTGTATGTGAGATATACTGTATGAACATGTAAGCACAGGTAAAGTTTGTGTTAAAAATAAAATAAAAAAATCTTTGGCATGCAATGTTTGTAGAATATTAATTCCTAAGCTAAAATTTAAAGCTGTTATTTAATTGTCAAATAAAATAAATTGACTAGAAAAATACATGGACAAACACTATAGTGTTGTTATTGAGTTATGTTAAATTAATCTTATTGAGAATATTTTATCTAGGAATTACTTTCAACTTTAGCTTCAGCTAGTCTCTTCTGTAATAATAAAATACAATTTTTGCTAATAGAAGCATAATGTGGAGTTTAGTTTCTTTTGTATGAAAGCATACCACATTGGTAACACTGTCTTGTTTAAAATGTAATAATATTTTGTTTTACCTGTCGAATCAAATGTCAGTGGTCATATGGGCATAGACAATATCAAATTCTGGTTAGTTTAATTCTATTGAGGAGGTTTTGCCTAAGCCTTATTAGATTAACATGATACATCTCTACAAAAATGCTGGATGAAACCTTAGAACTCAGAGAGAAGCATGTTGATTTGAAGCCTGCTTTGTTGTTTAGATATATAAAGATCAAGGTTAACTTATTTTACATCCTTCCCATAAGAGAGGACAGCCAGACTTCTGCCAGATGTATTTCTCTCTTCTGGGCAAGGAGGACCTTTGATGAAGAAAGCACAGTGTGTATTATCAACCTGGGCTCTTTGACAAATCAGTCACGTTTCTTCCTTCAGGTTACAGACCTGCAGTGCTGCCCACCTTCCACTCAATCTAATCTCTGCTGTCCAGTGTTGCCGTAGTCATTAGGGTTTATGATAATGATTTTATTCCTATTGATCTTTGTTATGCCTGAAGGTTTTCCATTGGTTGGTCTAAAGGCTAATAAATTTATCTATGTATTTAATCAACATTCTCTTCTATAATAAAGACTGCCAGATTGTCCAGATTGCATTATTGAATTCTATTATATTCCGATATGTGTAGAAAAGGGATAAAGGGCAAACAAAAACAGGTACCCCAGAAAATTATTTTGATCTTCCATGATAAGGACTTGCATGTCAAATAAAGTCAATAGCAACTACTAAGTGACAACTCTTACAATTCACTTCTTAAATGGGATGAGGAAATTTTATATACATGTCTAGAAGTCACCTTGATTGCCACTTGGTATTAAAAGAAAATGGGCACACAGAAGCTAAACACTTGGTATCTTGTTACATTTTGGGAAAGCCTAACAATTGTGCAAAGTTCTAAGGTAAAAGTCTACTGACTTCAGTAATGGTTTTCAAAAATCCTGAAGACATACAAGTTTTGACTGTGGTGTCCTATCATCAGGAAGTCCAGGTGTAAAGGGATGGTTGAGACTCCACCAGGAAGGGGACATTTGGGTAACTTTACCCAATTCCACCGATGGAGAAATGTTTTTTGGAGGCTATTTCACACCAAGGGCAGCTACTGGAAATCAGAAAACTCTGGAATCATCAGCTACAACAACTATAAGACAACCATGTGAAATTGACCTCTGTGATCTGGTTTTGCCAGGTATTATCTGGTACTTACAGTATATGTCCCATTATAACATAAAAGGAAAAAAACAAAACATGAATTAGGCAAATAGCATCTAACCAGCTATTTGTTGAATGTTTATAAATTATGTGGCTGGATGAAACACATAATTAAATTGAATGCAGTGAGCTTTGGAACTTTAACCTGTATGCTATACACCATTCTTCAAAAGTAACACAATCAATTCTTGCATCTTTCAATTACTGTCAGCAATATATATAAACTGCAGGTCACATTAAAATTCTTTCTGTTGCCTCTCATCAAAAGTGTTGTACTGTAGATGAATCCAGTAGGTTTGATCAATGTCAATAAAAATTAAGTTTTATTCTATTTAGGTGGCATAGCTCTATGGTTTAAGGGTGATGCACCCTTCTGTCATTATACATTGAATCACTTGGCTCACTGTACAGGGGTGTCTGTTTTGCTGTGGTAGCCTTTGAAACCACTGAACTAGAGTGCTAATTAGTACTTAAAGTTAATGAATTATTATGATATTCCAGGGTTGTATTACATTTTGTGTTCTGAGGGTAATGTAGGATCAAAAGAACAAATCTGTGTAGACACATATTTTTATTAAGAGCATAGAGAAATCAAACTGAATTATACTGCAAAGCCAAAGGTTCCATTATAACTAATTTTAAAGCAGCGGAGAATTCCCCTATACTGTTTTCCTATTAATTAACCAAAACCCACAATATTTCTTTTCACCGGCAATGCACATAAGGCCTTGTGCTAATGAACAGAAGTGGTACTTTAATGTCATCCTAATATGTTGCCATTTATTACTCTATATTCTGTAATTCTGGACAACCCCTATTAAATTTCCTCAATGGCTCAAGTAACTGAGTTTCCTTTGGTAGTCTCTCAAACCAAAACACTTCACGCAAAGCATGTGAATAAGCTGTAATGCTTCAAATCAGAACATGATCACTGGTCTCAGAGGTAATCATCTGGTTTTGACAATACCTGCAGCATGAAAGATCATCTAAAATGTATCTAAATCTACATTGTAGCACATATCTTTAACAACAATTGAAAAGTTAACCATTTATGTTTTCTGTAAATAAATGTAAAAAAATAATAAAATAAAAATAAATAAATAAAATAATAAAATGAATACAAAATAGAAAGAAAGTGAATCACTTATTTTGTAATTTCATTTGTTTCCCACCTGTTTGGTAGGTAGTAAGTTATTTGATAAAGATTCCATAGAGCTCTTATTCTTTAGAAAGCAATAAAGCTGTGCACACTTATTATAATGGCACATTCATGGTTTTTCACTGTAATATCTATATTATTCTTCATGCTCCAGTATCTTATGCACAGCTGAGGAGAGACAGCAGAAATGATTTTGATGCGACCCACAGTTTATATATACTGCTCACAATAAACCTTGAGTTCATATTCTGCTAGACTGAACATCTTGATAATATTGCTCTTATGGCAAACCAGTTTGCTGGCAGATCAGAGGACTCCAAAATACTAATTTGTCTCCTCATCTGGTTGTACAAAGGTTATAAAAGGAATAGACTGCAAAATACAACATATATACTTTCAATATCTCAAAATGCCTTAGAGCCGTATCCCTTTCATCTTGTTTGACCAGGTGCACCTAAGCTCTTTTTGTTCCTTTGTCAGCATGCAATATGATACACTATAAGCAGATTTACAGATTTCTTTTCTGCTTACACTCATACAGTATAGTCAAGCTTTGCAAATTTCAGCGCACGAGGCCAGTATTTAATGCAGTTGTCATCACCAGCATATTTTTCAGAACATCAGCAAGACAACAAAATGAGAGGAAGCCATTTGGTTCATCAGTGCTCATTTGTTTCTGTTTTGCAATTCTCACAAAGGTTCCATTCATGTACTGGGAACGGCCCCTCATAGATATGAACCTCCGTTGAAATCCGACGTTCCAGTAGGAAGGAACAATTTAGTGCATCCAATCATTGTCAATGTTCATCTGTATGGCTTTGGGAAATTGAGATACTGGATACATACTGTACAGTCTGGACTCAACTGGACAGAAAAAAAATACCTTGAAGCAGTGAGTAACTTTGTTGGCTTTGAGACCAAAATTTGAATGGAGCTGGTGATGCTATCCATTTCTGTTTATTTTTCTCATTGGTTATAGGTCAATTAAATGTATATAGCCATGCCTGAGCTGTACTGTATGTTGGGAACTTACAGTATGCCAAGCTAATTGCATTATTCCTTTTGGATATTAATTCCTTTTTAAGTCATTTGTCTATAAGTTGTAATATTTAGGAACATTTTTAATGAGACCCTCTGTACTGTATTAGGTTAGCTAGAATGAAAAACACAATCTAATTTGTGGCTCCATTCTGTTCTATTAATTCTTATGGAAAAAGCCTCCTGTTTTATGTTGCATGGGCAAGGTTTAAACTCCAGCGTACTGGACTGTATATCAGGGATTAATATCAGGTCTGTGATTTATTTCACAAGTTTTCACTATTCTCTATGTAAGAATAAAATTGGTGCAGATGTGCTAGTTAATTATTTCTCCTTGATCTAATTTACCTCTTAAAGAAATAAGAATATGATGTACAGGTATTTCAATGAATAGCTCAGAAGAGATATGTAGGCTAACCATATACTGTAATGTGAAAAAGGATTCAAAGAGCTTGGGTTTCACTTGCTCATGAAAAGCCTCATTGGGATGTCAAGTCTGAAGTGTGCTCTAAGCATTTTTTAAAGAAGACATCACAAAGTAAAAGCCAAAAAAAAAATGGTTAAGTATCCCTGAGACCCCTGGACAATCCAGACTAAAATATTTACATTTTCCAAGCGCACTGCCAATGGCCGGGGGAAGGGGGGGTTGGGGGTTGGGATAGAAAACAGCATCTGTCTGTTTGAACTGTGTGTCCTCTGGCGTGAGAGTTTGGATGAAAGTTTGGATGCTGCTGCAAGGGAATCGTCCATAACTGTCACCATAGAAACTGACTCTGGAAGTGTAGTCAAGAAGGCCTTTGTCTTCACAAAGAAGGACAGTGCATACTAATAAAAATGTCATTTTGAAGGAACAACAGAAAAGTTTCACATCACTGCTTGATTTAACGCCTCACTTCCAAGTACTTGAATGGTGAAATTGTTACTTTAGCTAGGCTGTTTTGTATCTCAGACATTTCTCAAGCATTTTATCCATTGTTTTATTATTTTGAACAGACTGGCCTCATGGAGTTCAAATGTAATGGACTATATATGTCTGAATTTTAAATACGTTTCTCTTGGATTTTTTGTCAGGCTTTTTTTGCTTTTCTTTTTTTTTCCTTAGTGAGAAAGTTGAACTAGGCAGATTTTGCCACTTTTATCATAAAAACATTTTTTGGAGCGTGAAAGTGAATTAACATTACCACATGCATCTTTCAAACAACATGTCAATTTGTTAAATTGCAAAAAAACATTAATATGCCCATGTAAATGAGCATTTCATTTCTAAATGAAGCACTTTACACTTTTTTTCAGAGAAATTTGCTTTTTAAAAATAATTTAGGTGAACATTAACTTGTCACTAAACTCATCTTGCTAGTCAAGAGTTGAAAAAGCCCTGTCTAAGGCTATCATGTTCATGTGAGGAAAAATGCAATGTAATGCTAAAGAACCATGAGACCACACTTCGAAAAGATATTGCACTTCTTAAATTAACCTTTTGACTTGTTTCTTTACACATTTTTTTCATGATTGCAGATAGATTTCACTTTCACAGCTGAAGTTAATTGCACCCCTAGAGTATTGTATGAATGAATTTATTTAATTATTTTGATAACTAGGGGCAACAATGAACAATAAACCACTGACCTCTGACTTGATCGTGATGATCTCTGTGCAGGAGAGGTTTTTCTTAGTAGAGGTTTGATTCAATTTCGAAAAAGCCCAGTAGAATCCAGAATATAATTAGCATCAGTATCATATTGCTTAATGTGTGACCTGGTTGCTATGTTTTCAGTGACCTCATGTAGACTGTATAAATCATAAAAAATGTGTGGGCAGAAGTTGCAGATCCTAATTTTTTCTGTTTAGTTATACTGTAGAACTCTCCTGCAGTTTAATTAAAAAACATCTCTTATCTATGCTAAATATTGCGAGGTGTAATCATGTTGATTCAGTACAAGCAATTTGATTTTGGTTGAATTTATTACTATGGGATTGTCAGGACTCGTGAAAATCTGCACCGCCTAACTTTCAGATAAGGTTGACTCTATTTTTTTTCAAATTGCAGGTGTGTTTTTTTAAATTTGTATTTAAATTGAAATCATTTTGTTTCTGTGATTGCTGTGAACCGTAATTTGTATGGTATTGAAAAAATTAGAAATGAAGAACTGCATTACCGTTATATGTAATTATTTCTTTTTTTAAAAAGTTTAAAAAACTTTTTTTTTTTAAAAAAGTCTTAACTTGCTCTCCCAAGGTTCCATACTCATTTTTTTCCAATTATTAAATTGGAAAATAGGTGCATGGATCTTTGTTTTTTTTCAGATGGGAACGAAGAACATAAAATGGTGCGTAACAAAAGCTTTTTAAGAGATTTTGTAGCGGGTTTTGTTTTTGTCTGGTGCAGATTAAAACCCCTTAAATCCTAGCAGGAGTCAAGTTATATTGAAGAGCTGACCAGTCATTCCTCACTTCTATGGTGACAGCATTTCAGCAAGTCCTATGGAACATGACTAAGCACTTTTAAATCTTACACATTTTCCTTGATATTGTTAATAAAAAGATATCAACAAGTTAAACAACACTTAAGAATCAATGAAAGGTTACACTGCTTAAGCAGGTTCTGTAGCTACTTCAGCATGTGTAGTTCAGCAGACACAACGTTTCGGGTGTGGAACCCAGTGAGGAGCCTCGACACCTGTAGAAGGCTTCACAGCCGAAATGTTTTGTCTCTTTTCTTTTCATTTCAGCATGGAATAAACCTTGACTTGTTCCGTTACACTGCTTAGGTTGCAAGTATGAACACGCTGAGTACATTCATCAATCAAGAGTCTTACTATCAGACTGTCTTGTGTGATTTGTTTTATCCTGTAGTAGAGAATTTCTCAATCTTGCCATTAAAACAATCGTAGTACTTGAGTAGTACTGTATACTGTATATGGCAGTATATACGGTAGTTATAGTTATATAGTAGTATATTGTAAATAGCTACTACCACTTTAAAAAGAATCTACAGTAAATATAAGCAACATCTTATCTTCCTTCTGAACTGTTCTGTAAAAGAACATAATCAGTGTACAGTACAAACCCATTGTATCCATTATTCACATTTGCTTGTCTGAAAGGCCCGTTAAAACAACATAATTGCACTTTAAGAGGTTTCTGCCTTTGCTGTAGAAGTGTTTGGATTACAGTACAATATGTCAACATCATAAGAGTTTCGATGAATTGAGACTAAATACAGGTACTGTACTGTATTTGGTTGGCATTTCTTTTTACCCCCCACTATCTTTTGAGATTTAGGGTGACCTTATGCATCCATGCAGCATTCCAAGAATGTACTGTAAATATTGACTGGTAAACGTCTAGAAGTGTACACAAGATTTACATACAGTATCATTCTTTGCAACATTGTGGGTACTGTTGTGCTAAACAAAGGGCATCAGCCGAGAGTTTGTGTGTTGAAAGTCGAAGTCGTCTTTATTTCATATGCATATGGGAGTCTTGCTCTTGTATGCAAGACTCAAAAGACAACGCTTACAGTGTTCTTTTATACAGTGAAACAAATGATAAAAGATACACTCTCACATGACTCTCTGCTTGGATTGTGGCTATATACGGTCATTCTAGAAAGCTGACCAGAACCTATATTTCTTTACTGCTGGCTTGTATGACAAGCAGCCCTTTCTTCTTGGTACTGAAGAGACAACTTGTTCCAGGAGAGGTCACTTGGTCATTTCCCTGAGAACTATGCCAGCTATGCATAAAGATACATTGTTGCTATATTATCTTTTGAGACAAGACATCCTGAGACGGAGTTAGCAAAATATAAGTACAGAAATACATAGCCAACAAGATATAAAACAAACTTTTAATAAAAACTTTTAGTTAATTCCCTCAGTACTGTACCTAACATAGAAGTATTATTTAAAATCATATAAAGCCTTTTATTTACATGCTGTGTCAGAGTTATCTGTTATACTATCCCTGTACATACTTTAATTTGTTCCAGATGGTGCCAGATAGTATTACTGTAGGTGCTTTAAGGTGTTTTTCGATTTGGAGATTAGGGGCAATCAGTGGAACAAATACTAATAATTTCACAGAACACCTAACATATATTCTCTTACATCTCTTACATCAGGCTTATTTTCTGCCTGAAATAAAGTGATAAGATAGACAATTTTTGACCACCACAAGTGAAATTTAATTTTAAGTCAAACACGTTTTGATAGAATGTACTCTACTATAGATATAAGAAAGTACAGTAAGTGCTCCTAACATTAGCTGTCACTAAAAAGTGTGATAATTACTGGTATTGCAAATTATAATTAAATTATAGTTATTATAATAAATCAAATTAAATTATATGACCGTTTCCTTATTATTTTTGTTGTAACAGAAAGAATAAGGTTCTGGATCCCGAGATGAAGTAAAACAGATGAGTTTATTGCATGCAAGGAACAATAAAGCCGAAGTCTTGTTTCCCGCAAGAAACAACAAAACCGAAGTATTGTTCAATGTGCCGGTACAAACTTGAGGTTTATATAGTCCTTCCTTGCTGCTCTGATTCGTCATTCGTTATTATGGTAAAGGGGGGAGGTCACGTGTTTGACCAGTTTACAGCTTTTTGGCCAAACGGTCAGGGATTAGTCTCCAGGGGGTTCCCTAGCTATCCTAGCTCACATCTGGAATCCTTATCAGTTAACCCCCTTCCTGCCATAAACTCCAGCCTTAGAAGTCTAATCTTCATGCAGAAAGGACTTAAAATTAACCCCGTCTTAACATCTTACTTCATTTTTAAAACAGAGGTGTTGAGCTGGTCAACTCAAAGCACTGGTTATCTCCCAAAAGGCAACAGTACTTCAACAAGCAACCTGATTACATTGCTATCGTCCCAGAATTCATTATGGCACTTGAATTCAGTAAGTGAACATGTGACACATTGACACATTGTGTTTCATATGTTTGGCCTCTATACTCAATGCGGTTGGGTGGTTTTAGTCTAACATTAGAAAGACTTTGAGTTACAAAGTACTCCTGTATAGGCCCTTCTCCAAATATTCCCCTGGGCGATAAAACCTCCTGCTGTTTAGGAACAGAATGTATTAAAATCTTAATGGGAAATTCTGTAATGCAATTGTAAAAGCACCTAATCATAATACATATTAATATCCTGTATTCATGGCTGTTGTCTTTGCCTTGAACTGCTGGTAGTAGCTCGTTCCCAAGGCCTGCAAAGAATTACATGTCAGAATGCCTGCAGAGGACCCAGCACCCTTAATGTGAATGATGGGCTTAATCTACAGTGACTTAAATTGTTTCAACTCACAAGGGAGGAACAGTGATCATTGCTAATGGTGTTGCTTTTAAGAAAGACATATCAGCATCTCTGAAAGAGCAACAGAGCTTATTTAGGAGCTATTTCAAGTCTGCCTGCACAGCACTACTCTACAGGCTAAATTGCAACATGCTGTTTTCTACAAGGGCAGAAACTGTCAAAATAATTAAACACTCTGTATCCTGTAGCATTAAGCATTGCTTGTATTATCAAGAAAATCATTTCATTCTTAAATATTAAGCAAATAATAATAATAATAATAATAATAATATATTTTATTTCAAAAGGGAGTATAATATAAACAATGTAGACATGAAATTTCAGAGGATTCATCTGGGCTTGTGTTGTACTTAGTGAGTATTTTATGTTACATTCCTGTAGTAGACTTACATGCAGTCAGTCCACTTGAAACAATAAAGTCAGTCCTGTCAGTCTGGAGTGTCTGAGTGAATTGGGTCAGTGATTTTGATTATCACATAGGATAAGAGAAGGGTCATTTCTTATTTTTTAATAAATAGAACTTGCTTGTTTTTAGCTTCATAGAGGTGTCACCATTTCAAAATATTTTATAAACCTTACTTCTTTTGAAGAGATAATGATTTAGGCATGGAATCCTCTTACAGATTACCTTTCAGCTGATGGAACATACTGAAACTGCAGTGCAGGTAAAAGTGACTGACAGGTAAGCTTTTCAGAGCAGAGCTTATGCCTGTTGTTTTAATGTTTCTGTACTGAAACAGAAAAGAGGAAAGCCTTTTAGAATAAACAGCTTATGCAACAGATTGGTGCTAACCAGTGTGATGGATTACATTTGGGAAGTGTCCGCTCATTTAGTCTAAGGTCCATCACAGCTATAAAAGCCCTGTTTAATCATATTTGCTTCCTCATTACCTTTCCCACTGCTATCCCGTTTACACTGCAGGCTATCAATAAGCCAATAGTACTACAAATGGGCTTAAACCTGCCCTGAAGACAAATAATTTAGTTCTTGGCTTCAATTTCTGCATAATGATTTTTTATTCTTCATTTTAAATAATGTTCACATGAAAAATTAGTTTCTTGTGAAAACCAATTGTGATGTCTGCAGAGTTGTAGTGAATTGTGTCCACAAAAAAAACTTCCACAGCCAGGGACTGTGTTGCTGTCTTCTTAACTAAGTTTCAGTCTTTCAGGATGTTTGTGCTTGCTAGAAGGGATTGCTCAAAGCAGTGAGGAGATTATGGTGCCATTGTAAAGGACAAGGAAAGTATTATCATATACAGTTCACTGCATGGCACACACATACATTATACACAAGCTCAAAAATTTGGAGGCACCGATAAACTTAGCCATCTTGTGTTTGAAGGTGTGTGGAAACCACAGCCTGAAGACAACTCCCATAAGGGAGACCATCAAAACTTCAGAACGCATCTTTAGTCCAGAACAGAATCATGACACAAAAACTGTGGAGTAGTAGCCCTGACCATTTTCATCTTGGCTTGTGTTATTTTTTTATACTGAGTAAGTGACAGATCTATACAGTACATATGGGACCTGGCCAACTGTGTTCCTGAAAGGTCAGCCTGGTAGGAAGAAAACTTTGGGAAAACCTTGACAACATTCTGGGATTTGCTATCCAGTTTTGAATTGGGCTATAGTTTTTCTCTTATTTTTAGACCGTTTTAAGGGATTCTAACTTGACTGGCAATCTAATTTAACACAAAGACGTTCTGATAAGCACAAGTTTTCAGCAAGCAGCCTAATAGCAGAATTTTGTCCCGTCAATCTTAGTAGATTAAATGGGAATTAGAGTAATAGAAATAATCTTCACAAGGGACATCTCCTAAGAAAATATTGACTATGGAGTGCCAAGTTAAGCTCTGTGGAACCCCTAGGATGTATCAAAATTCTTGCTTTCAGCATGTGCTAAAGAGTTAGGATTCTGCTGAACTCAGATTTTGTTTTTAATATCTTCTATAAAAGAAACAGTACTCTAATGTGGATAATAAGAGTATTTTTTAACAGGTTCACAGGGAAACTGGAGGCACAGAGCAATTGGGCTTTTTACTGAAGACAAAACATGTTTGAAGTCACAATACATGGAATCAACCAAGCATTATACTATTCAACAAAGCTATTTGAGCAGTACATTGTGACCTTGAGAACTACAGTAGCTTTTTGCAAAGACAGCTGAAGCACATAGGGTTCTTATCTTCACAGCATTTGTATTAAAAATCCTCAAAGACCACTGACAAAATTAACCCGATAGACTTCAGAATCAACACTGAGACATGAACCAGAGGACACAAATGGAAACTAAGAAGAAGTGCTATTAAGATGGATAGGAGGCAAAATAGGAGGCAAATTTCTACACAAAGGATGTGAGGGTCTGGAGCAAGTTACCCTGTTGTTCTTGTCCACTGACTTCCCTGAATACCCTGACTTACACTAACATGTAAATTATTAAGTCTTCCATAGCAGTATGAAGAAATGCAATATGTTTAGAGTTTTTACTGTACATCTAGTGCTTATTACATTTTAATAGTAAAACATTATTTTGATAATCAGAAACGTTCCTAACAAGATTTAGCTTTATTTGATGGATTTTTAAAAAAAGATATTATTGCCGCTGTAATTGTGCAGGATTGTTTAAACATCTTAGCACTTTAGGATACATGCTGAAAAGTTCATTACAGAACATATTTTTGTGAACTATTTTTTAAAACATCATAAGTACAAAACAAAGAATAAGCAATACTATAATACAACAACATATTAACATGACCCCTACAAAAACAGGTCTTGCCTTAATTTGCCTGTAAAAGACACCTTTTATGAACCGTGGCACTGTGATAAACAATAGTTTCATAGTTTTACTACACTTACTGTAGCCCATGCATTTCCTTTACTTTATCTTAGTTTCTTACTTATTTTCCTACAGTTCTCCATGCTTAACCAAGATTCCAGTGTGGGTTACACTGCATTTACTATAATACACGATAGTAAACTTGTACAAGAACAACCACAGTTGCAGCAGAAACTACAGTATGTACAGTAAACATGATTGGATTTACAACTTTGGAGATATTGCTTTAACAGAGCATGTTGCGCTGATAGTGAAGTACTCAGAGAACACAGTCACATGGTGGGATATTGGTTCTTCAGTGTGACGTTCAGGGCAAAAAGACAAATTGTGCTGGAGCTATATTTACCCCATTAAATGATTAGATTATTCAGGTGTATTGGCTATATTCTACCCGAAAGGGGTATATATTTCCTTCCAAGCTCATAACAAGCATTAATCATTTTTACACTGATGTGGAGTGTCTTTACTGGGACAATTTATGATATGTTCATAGCCATTCTGTATTCATGGCTGGATCCTTGTGTTAAGTTATTGCCAGCTTTCTTTCTACTACTTTTACAGTATGGATCATTGCCTATTTACAGTATATGGCTGTTAAGATTTCCCTGTACATGCTAGGTTTCTTTTTCCAATTTCTCCTTATTTTGAATAAGAGGATTTTCTCTCTTACTCTGTGACCATGCACCTCATACTCATCTCTGCTGATAGGGTAAGAGATGTTTTGTAGCCAAGCACTTACAAGACAGAAAGTTATCAAGTATATTTTAATGTGATAAATACACAATAAAAAAAGTATTATTTTAACCTGATTATAAATTGTATTGCCTGTATTGGTTGAATTTTGTTTAATCAAAGCCTGTTTTGTTTAACTGGTTAAGTTAAAAAAGCATTGATAAGCTACTACATTTACTGTATGACATACAGTAAAATATTTTTAAGTTGCCTCCTATCACTGTCATATCATTCCCATAAACCACTGGATTATGCATAAAATCAAATAAAGGATTAAATATCCATGTGATGTGTATATTATATAAATCTTCAAAAATATTTGTCAAATATATTGCAGAGTCCCTGTCTACGGATTTTTAAATACAAAAAGTAATTCTAGCTGTTCATACTCAGTTGGTGTGAGCTTGACTTTATGTTTTGGGCTTCATCTTTACCAGCGTTGTTTTCCTGTTAAAACCCGTGGATTTCTGAGTTCTGGCATTGACACCTGTGGTCTGAAAAAAATTTGAAAAATCCTCCAATTCGAAGCATGTTTCTCAATGAATTTTTCTGACAGTATATGATCTCGAAGTTAAAATGTCAAGGCTGTTGACTATTGTGTTTTCTGGTCTTCATAATGTACTTTGTGTGTCTGTTATTATTGTGATGTAGTTGGCATGACAACAGCAATGGTTGGGTATATACTGTATAGATGAACAGGAGAAATAAAAAGAGGGTTACACCAAGTTTAAAAAGAAATTCAAATTATAAGTATTTTTATTTGGCTTTCCAATTGTCTCTGATCATTGAAATGTTTGTAAAATAAAATATTATCTGTTCTTTTTCTGTTCTTTGTTCTCAATAGTTATGTATTATGCCCTTTAACAAACAAGGAAATCAACATGAAAAGCAGCCTAAAAGGACAGATGTAAATTTGTTTAGACATTTTAGTCCTCTTGTAGACCCAGGGCAATGATTAGCCGTTTCATGGTATCAATGAGCAATTTCTGACATTGCTGAAAACTACAACGCATTCTCATTTGAATGAACCTCATGGTGTTTTCTCATTTTCTATATTTACTTTTTTTCTTATTAAGAAAAATATCATTGGTTTTGCCTGAAACTAAAAATAAAAATAAATGAGCAAAGGAATGTTTTTTCACTTTTGATTGTATGGTATTTTTTCCTAAAATCTCAATTACTGTACATCTAATCAGATTATTGTGCGTTGGCCTTTGTTGAACAAATGAATCACTGTCATTTCTAGGTATATCAAGATTCCACAGACAAGAGTGTTGTTGTGTTATGATAATAGGGCTGAATTAGGGTGCCATTGTGCTAATTTTTACCTGTACAAAAACATAAATGGCAAAGTGGGACAAACATCATGCCATTGACGCACAATTACTGGACTATACAAAACACCTTTGTCTCCATGGCAAAGAGACTGTCCTTGTGCTTCTTAATCTTTTCAGCAAAGATAATGGAAATAAAAACATGATCAGAAAAATTGTTTTCAATGTGCCACTTTTCTTAGTTTATTAAATAGGCCTTTATATTGTTGGATACTCTATTAGAGTACATTTGAAGGGCAGACAATATCTCATTGCATACATTATGATAGAAACCACATGGAAAAAAAATAATAAGGTAATAATTGGAGAACATATTTGGTTGGGAAAATAATTACCATTTAATTAAACTGAAATTATGCCTCAAAATATTGATGTATCAAGCTATTGTAGATTCTATAAAATACTTTATGTCCAAGACTGCAAAATAAAAAGCAAAAGCAAATAAGAGAATCGTGATAATGTCTAGTCCACAACCCTCCCTTCTGATTAATATAGTGGTCTCTTGTCTACTGAGCAAAAATTATTATTTTTTTTTACTTCTTTGCCATGAGAGTGCATCACCTGGTACTGTACACTGAAGTGGCACCGCAGGTAACCCTTCACACAGAGTGATGGTATTTACAACAGAGATTCTCCGTTTCCACTTAGTCAAGCAATATATCACTACACCAGCATAATCATAAACACCTCTCAGCACTTCACTGTCTGAAGACATGAATGAAGCATTATGGGAGGGAGTTGTATCCACAATATATTGTGTATTTATTTGGTGAAAGCTAATTAATTAACCTCTGAATCATTGCCACCAAGCTTTTAAATAATGGAGATTTTTAATTGATTATTGTTTACATTTCTCCCACAACCCTGTATTGAATGAAGAGCTTAGGAGATAGATGGATGCTGTTTATATTTTAGAATTTGTTGCTATCATAGACACAATCAACAGTATTCAGACATGTCAGACATCAGGAAAGAGACTTGCCAATGAACTAATAGTATACAGTATACGAGGACACTTGTATTCAGGGCCTTATTGTAGGAAGATAGCTGTAGTAGTAAAACAAGATATACCTTTCAAAAGCTTTTAAAAATATTAAGAAAGTACAGTTCTTTCCAGGCTATTGATAATTTCTTCATTTGAAGTGTGGATTTGCTGTAGGCATGCATGGCACCATGTTCCCTTGCCTCAGGATAGTGTATTTGGGAGATAAAAACCAAAACAAGAACCTCATTGCACAGCAGTTATAGTATCATTATTGGTGTGCTCATTTCAGAGGAAAAGGAAAAGTTACTATCTCTTGTTCTCATGTTTCATTATTTTCTTTTTAAATACTTTAAAAATAATGGTATTTTAGGCATTTGCACATTCTGCAACCTTGTGGTTGCCTTGTGGGGTGATCCTCAGATTAATTTTAACTGGAGGGACGATGGCCTATAGCTTGTCTTATCGTGGTGTTCCAGGACAGGAAATTTGAAATTCTCTGCAGTGATTAATTCATTCACCTTCGGGGCTTCATGTTCTCCACCTGCAGCAAATGCTTCTTAATACAAATTTAAAATATCCAACCTTGGACTCAGTCTGCTATGTAAATACTTTACACATAAGTACATGCATCACCTTGTTGGCCTAATTTATATTAGCATTCCCATCGCTGGAAGCAATATGAGGAGTCCTAATTGCTTTGGCAGTGCCCCATTAATGGCAACATTAAATGGCTTTGCAATGATTACATTGACTTTCAGTGGTGCCATTTTAGTATTAATCAAATATGACTACCATTCAGTTAAAAGCTTTTTTTCCTTTTTTATATTCAAGCTACTGAAACCTATTACATATTTTGAAAAAAGATTTTTGTTGTCAAGGGATTTTGGTTCTGTCAATACAATTAATCTGGAATGTTTGAAATAAGCAGATTTCTGCAGCCTAGATCAAGGTTGTTACCTCTTGTTTCAATGTAGAAATAGGTACACATACACTTTAATGAATTTCACTAAAATGCAGGTTACTCTTTTCAACTTTGATGCGTTTTGTGTTTTGCTGCTGAAACATCTGAAAACATGCAAGTTTGGAGAAGGAGAAGAGTTCATTCATCCATTCTGTCTGTTCATTTGTGTTATAAACAGAGTGTTTTTCTGGATCTCAATAGAATAAGTAAAAAGTTCTAAAAATGCTTTTGACAACCCATACTGTATTGTGTTTATTATATTTTGCCATATATTAAAATATGCTTAAAATATCCAATATACTGTATTTCCATGTTGCAACAGCTTATATCATATGGATTCCTGTGGCTTTTTGAACCTGGGAAACCTTAAGACTGTTTTAAAAACACATTCAAATAACTGATTACAATTTGCTGTAACATGAGACATTCAAAATGTATCATGCCATAATGTGTTAATTAGTGTACAACTAGTTTATTTATCTATCCTTAAGAAGTTTAGCAGCATTTCCACATGCATTATAAATAACTATTCATAACTTCTTATGATAATAATAACAGTATGTAACTAATTTAGAATGACAGGAAATAAAAACTATTTACAGTAGAAGGAACTGTTGGGGATGTATTAATCTCACCTGTTTCTCTGTTACCATATGAATACATGAAATTGTGAGATACCTGTGGAATGCTCAATGTTCATTTACACCCAGGAACTGCGGATGGTTCTTTCTAAGGTGCTACAATATATGAACTTGAATTTTTTTCTTGTCCTACTGCATTCCTGTCAGGGCTTTAAAATCTATTCTTATCTCTGCTTAGCTTTGTTACTATCTGAACTGTTTTCTTATCGCTACAGTGATGAACTTATCACTGTTAAAAGGCTTTTCATCTGCAAGACTGAGAAGTTTTCTAGTGAGTTCATGTCACATTTTATATATAAAAAAATCAACGCTAATGTCAGCATTCATTTGCTCTGTGTTAGACTCTTAATCTCTTCCAGCAAAGGAGCTGAGGCAGAAAGTAAATAGTATTGAAATGAAAACTCCGACTGCTTTGATAGAAGAGTTTAGACTTAAAAGCAACATAAGCAAGTAAGAGCTATAGAATTACAACCTTTAAAGCCATTCCCTTTTTAATTTATCCTTAAATACATAGTGTATGATACTTTTAAAAAGATTTTCTTACATAGCTTTGGTATCATTAATGCTGCTGCCTGCGATTTTCTTTAGGGCTTATTATAGCAGCATGGGTTATGTTCACAATTTTTGCTGATCTTTCCATATTTCCTGAGCAACCCTTGTTCCTTATACTAATGATACAATTAACAGCATTCTCCAGTTCTCTCTCATATTATGCTAGAGTCTGCAGAATTTGATCACTTGACTGTGCTGTTAATGTAGACTCCCAGCATTCAATTCTAAGGTCTTGAGTTGATATTCCTTTTACCAATGAACAAAACCTTCTTCCCTGGATTAGGTGGCTTCTCCACAACACAGAAAGTAGAGCAATGTAGAGTAAGATGTTTGCAAGCTTTATTTTATTTTCTCACAGATTAAGTGAGTTTTTTAATCCTTTATTGTCTGCATGCTCAAACAATAGACAGCTGTGCTGGGTTTTCACCAGACATCTGAGACTTCTCTGCTTCCTCGCATTTTCCTGCAGACAAGGGTGTTTCAGGTTACACTGGTTGCTTGAGACAGGCAGACTAGCTCTACACCTAATAGGGAACCTTTTTTATTAGCATCAAGTCTAGAAATCGAGTAGTTTGAACTAAGTGGTGTTGCAGTTGAATCTGGTATTGCTTTAAAAGTAAAGAACTCAAGATAAAAAACAGAACATGTGTTTACATGTGACTGTGTAACATGTGTGATGTCCACTTCTCTTGAGTCCACAAGATGTGTAAGATCTAGAATTTGTTAGGTTGTGAATTTTTAGCTTTTCCAGTTGGTTTGATAAAATCTCATTCATTCCTAATTCAAAACCTGAAGCTTCAGTGTTTCTGTGAAAGGCCAGTAGTTTTGATATATTCAGAAAATATTAGCAATTCCCACAATACATAGAACTTCTTCTTTTTTTTTTATTTATATAAACTTCCCGACAGAAGCCTAATGCAAATGAGTCATTCTTTGCAAAAGCTTCCTCATACAGCAGAAAGACTTGCTCTAAAAAAACATCAACAACTACCTCTGTGATTCTCTTTATATCCCAAACACTCTAAAGTATCCCCATGTGAAAATGTGCCTCTTAGCCTTCCACCAGTTAACTAATTAGATAAATGATGTACCTCATATGAACCAATTGTAAGACAAAAGAGACCAAATAGATTTTAGCAGTAAGTCAGCTGTAACTACCATTCTCTCTACAGCTGGCCAGCCACACATTATATTATTTTTTAATTCATTTTCATTACTGATATTCCTACATTTGTTGTTTTAGATTTTCATGTTTGTGAGAAGAAAGTGATTTTAAGAGAAGAACACCACCGGTCAAGTGTGGAGAACAGATTGTAAAACCTGGGAACTCTGTATGATGAGGTCCTCATTATATCACAAATAAAGCAGCTGCCTGGAATTTCTTTCGGGGTTTGCAGATGGAGAGTTGGACTACAGGACTCCAAAATTGTGAAATAGCAGACTTTTAACTGCTTAAAGCTCTGTAATTGGGGTTTTGTTAAAGTCATCATCTTTTTTTCTTTACTTTTCTTATTCTCGTGTGACAAAAGCATGTTTTGGTGTGAAAGAAGAGAATCTACAGGAAATTAGATTTGTCATTTGTGCTATGTGCTAATGAGTTGCTCAGTCAGTCCTTTTATTGAGTACATTGATGACCCTGTCGGAAGCTGTTCTTCTCACTGCAGTGTTCTGTTCTCTTTATTAAAACATAATGGGGTTCTCTGGGATCCAGACAGCTTCATATTTTTACGACTTGAATGATGTAGCAGGTACATGTAGGTCGACATTACCTGTTCCTGAAAATTTACAGTCTTTGCTATATCCCATGCAAAGAAGTAGGATAGAGATTTAATGAGCTAATCCACCCCTAGGTGCCAAATTAAAGCTTCAGTTTGTAAAACTGTGACTTAAATTTGTGCTCTAATTAAGTCCCTATTAAGGACTTTTGATATGTCATGTTCATTTATGCAATGCTTCTTACCTATTTATAATGATGTGGTAATTGAATAATTCCATTTTCCACAGACATAACCATTTGCTATAAGGACTTACTCGTTAAAGTAAATAGCCTTAGTGACAACTTTGTACAACTGGGATCCTGGATCCATTTTCTTCAAAATGATGTAGTGGAGTCTTTTAAGTTGTCATATTCATATTATACTGTTGGTCAATCACTTCATCCTCTAATGATGTTTACCAAAGTGAGTTGAAACAGGCTTAGTTCAGGGAACGTCTGCCAAATGAAAAATTCCCCTGCCTGGAGGGCTGCACAGTGGAAGAGTCACTGTTTTGAGTGCAATTTTATCTAATTGTAGTTAGAACACATAAACAGAGAGTAATCCAGTCTATTTGCATCGCTACAGGAAACCAGTATGAGGACAGATACATTGTTTAAAACAATAATTATTCCTGGGGCTACTACAACAGTGTCGGAATTTACAACCTGTTGAATTCAGTACGTTAAAAGTTGAGCTGCGATGGTTCTGAAAACACAGTGGGATCTCTTATAGAAGATAATATGTGTTGTTCAAGGTTTGAATAAAGCAATGCAGAGATGAATTGATTTTTGGCAAGACAGTCACTTGCATTCTTTGGTTGTGTAAGAGCTAAAGGAACAATTACATGGCAGTTTGGTTAGCAGCAATCTTTTTGCATTTGATTATCCAGTGTGTTCTTTTTAATTGCTCAACAAACATAATCAGTCTTGCAATTTCTTGGATATACCATACATTTTAAAATCATTATCTCAATGCTGAAAGAAGATAGTGAAAATGAAACAGATGTAGCATGGATAAAGGCAGAGTTATTGGAATTTACTGGCAAGGTATTAATAATAAACATTAGCTGTTTGTCTTAAAATAGGTCTTTCCTGTGTGTGCTTAGTTCCTTTAGTGTACTTGCAAGTATAGGAAATCGATCATGGTTGTCCTGCCACAAAGCAATACTGTTTATCTTGAAACAGAATAGAATTACAATGTGGAGCATTAAACAGATAAAAGTTAGCAAGAGATATCCAGAAAATATTACATTATATCACATTCAGTGCCATTTCTGTTCTTTTCTCACATTGTCTTTAAAAAATGCAAGGAGAGTACAGTATAAACATGAACATGAGTTGTTCAATTTTAATATTTTTAAGATGTTATACAATGACATAATTAGCCTGGTTAGTGTTAATGCTGATTTTGCACATTAGAGGACAGTTTCCAAGAAATATTAAGCCATTGAAAAGACTGAAAATATTATACATGCCTGAGAGTACTTGGACAACAGTAGTGTTTTACCTCAGAGCTGCATGCCACCAAAAATATATTTTAAAATATAATAATTGGATGCCAGATAATTTAAGTGCATCTAGCCTTGTTCTTTTTGGCAATGTGTCAGACCGGTGCTAATTAATAGTTGTCTTCAGCTGTTCTAAACTTTGCATTTGGACTAACAGCACTGTATATTAAATGTGAAGACATTCTGGCGGAAGGGACAGGCTATTTCTGTCTGGAGTAATTAGTGGGAGGAAGGAGACATAATGAACAGCAATTTACACATAAATTTACCATTTACATTGATAACGTTGAGAAAATGACAAGTTTGAATAAAGGTTTGAATAAAGCAATGCAGAGAACATTGAGAACAATGGATAAAAATATTACAATTTACAACAAATAAAACATGGAAAAATATGAAATATGAAAAATGTGAAAGCTTTGACAGTGCTGCCCAGCAAGAACTGCTTGTAATAATTTGTAAAAAAAAAACATACTACTGTTTAAGCATACAATTTCTATTTCTGGTTATTAATGCTATTAAATAGTTATGATTTTAATGCACCTCATAACCCTAACTAACATTTACATCATACATAAATTTTATTTACTTTTTTTAACATTGTTTAGTTTTTGCATTCCTTCTATAAACAATTGTCATGAGATGAAGAGCCAATATTTTCGGTACTTTCTTCATATAAATTACAATTCGTTCATATAAATTACACCTTCATGTCACCTGTCTTTGGGGAAGGTCACCACCTGACTAAACCGACGTGGGAGGATCGGGGAAAAGCATAAGGAATGTTGAACACACACCCTGTTGTGTATTCCCAGGTATTTCAAAATCGTATTTAATTTGATTAGATCATGAAGTTGACATCGGCAATTAGTAAGAAACACCCTGCTTCTTAGAGACTAAAACGTATCCTGCACAGATCTCAGCATTCTAAAGAACATCTGGCTCTGTCAAAATTGGTTAATCACTGAGTGTGAACTTAATAGCCATTTTTTGTGTGTGCTTACAAAGTATATTAGAAGGAGATGCTCAGTATTGCTGAACCTGCTCTCCATCATATTGACTCACTGCCATGCTCATGAAGGTAGGATTTATGGGGGAAAAGGAGCTGGCATCTTATTCATAGTCTAGGAGTTCTATTTGTGATGGGAGGACAAGTATACGGGAGCAAAATTAATTTTGTGTGGAGCCGCTGGTTATTGGCAGAAAAACAACATCAAAGTTGGGTTATCTTCACGTACTTCCTTTGTGAAGATACTTTGTATCTTTTTGTTTTTCACCAGAAGGAGAGTGAACATTCACAGAAGGGGACCTGTGCCGAAAGCAAAATCATTCAGAGGAAGATTATGAAATCTGTGGCAAAACTGTTTTTTTTTTAAATCTCCTCAATTTCAAAGACGATCTTCCACGTTGCATTCTAGAAAATGAGGAAATATTTGTGGGTGAAGTCCTTTAAAGGCATTCTTACAATAAAACTTAATATGTACTGCAAGTGTGCTGCTGTCTGTACTAAACATTGCAATACTGAGAATTTTAAACCCAAGAATCAATATCCATATTGCACTGTGATTTATTTTCAGGCTGCATCTCTCTGATTTATGTTAAAGCAATGAGAAATGTGAAAGGCTTTGTCTAAAATAGGTGAGAGTAGAGTATTTATAAAGCCACTTGTTATCCTGAAATACCTAACAGCTATTTCACAACTTACATTTAAAAAGAACAGTTGTACAGATTGTCATAGGAAAGGGCATGCATGATCTTTTTTTACTCCTTTTCAAACCAGCCTTCAGGATGGAAGCCCTGCAGAACGGATAACTGCGTTTATATTCACTAGGTTACTTCATGAAACTGAATTACCCCACCTGTGCTTTTGGAGCACTGTGTGAATTGAGCGGAACGGTGGGTGTTTAGGGGGAAGTAACAAAACACAGTCAGTATGCTCTGTAGGATTTCATGAAGGCTGTGTGCCGGTCCAGCAGTATCGCAGCATGCTAGCACAGTGCCTCGTTGTCAATGTCCCGCACAGCATGGAGCTGTGTGGGCTGACCAGCACAAAGGAGAGCTAGTGACTCCCGTAGGAAGGGAATGTGTGAAGATTTCGTATGGTGCATTTTTGCACGCAGCTTTTGTATTAAGCTATAGGTACATGGTTTTTGTTGATGACAAAGTTATGCTACTTGATTTGATTTCCAGTTCTGGGAGCTGTGGGCTTTGTGGTTTTGAATGTGGGACAAGAGGTGAATTGTGCTGCATTCAGCTGGCATTGCCTTTACTCCCTGATGGGTGTTTTTTTCTTTTCTTGTAATTTTCAAAACTCTGGAATATTCAATCCCTTGATACAGACAAATAAACATTAAGATATATAATATTAATTTCGTATTAGAAAAGA
The DNA here is from genome assembly GCF_055471065.1 of Atractosteus spatula. Lineage (NCBI taxonomy): Eukaryota > Metazoa > Chordata > Actinopteri > Semionotiformes > Lepisosteidae > Atractosteus > Atractosteus spatula. The sequence goes on from NC_142724.1 coordinate 8,020,514, forward strand.
ATTAAACCATGGACGAATTCAAGGATCTTTTGTGTTTAGGATTAAGCAAGGCTATATAAAGCAATTTATTTAAGTGGGGCTCGGCAATCAAATGGCTGCATCTCTTCAATGTATTTTGGTTGCTCCTGAAATTCAAACCATGTCTCTAAATGGGAAGCATTATGCCATGACTTCTATCACGCAGGCTTCAAGTATGATTTGAATTGACAGAAAGGGTCATGATATGTAGAGTGGGGACTCTATTATTTATTGCATATTTTATCATCAAAAGGAGCTTATACCTTGCTTAAGAGCTCATCAGTATTAATTCATTAAAGATTAGCAACAAGTCACAAAAGCTGCATATCCTTAATTTAATCTTTCACGTCTATAGCTTTTCCCAATGGGCTGTAACCCGTGGTACAATCACTTACGCAGAAGAAAAGCCATACTGTGTATAAGCTGTGGGAATTGCAAAGTACCTGAAATCCTCATTTTCTACAACTTTTAGAGAAGCAATTTCTAATGATGCTTTTAAAATATTTGCCTCCCGCACAAGACAGATTATTATGTCCTCCTCCGCAGCATCAGCTTAATGGCACCGTGGCCTTATGGATGAGTTCGGCAATTTTTTTTTCCTATTTGTAAATTGTTACTTTTCAAGACTACTGGGGGAAAAAGCAATTTTATCAACTGATGATAATAATGATAGGAAAGGGGGGTGCTTTAATGTAAACCCCATGCATTTACAGGGGGATTAGGATAAAGGAACAATATGAAAGTAGATGCAAATTCTTTATTTAATCATTTTTTCCCCGCATTACTAAATGATATTTGGCTTCTTGAATGGAAAACCTGTTTATTAGAGATGCAATTAACTACACATTGAAGGATTTAAAACACAGTTTGTCTGGTAATGGCAGATGGTGCAGTATACATATAAAGCCTCATTATATTAATAAAGAGGATGCTGTATAAATTGGTGTGAGAATGAAAATTGTAAGTGTTCTAATGGATTTCTGAGGATGTTTGTGTTTTTTGTGTTCTAATTTCAATGGAAAACTTTTTTTTCTTTTGTGTGAAATTCTGCAGACATAACAACTCAACAACTTTGAATATAATAATGCTGAAATTATAACAATTGCAAAAATCTAATTTCAGACTTTATCCACGGAAAGCAGAAAATACTCCAAATATGCAAATTTGTGTTGTCTCATGACTACATAGTTCTTTGAGATCATATCCTTTTTTCAGACTAACATGTTATTCCCTGATCTTTCATGATAATTTGAAGTAGAGCTTTTATATATTGTTTATAATTTATCTATTCAGCATTTTAAAAGTGTTTATACTTCATAAAAGGCATTCTATAAATGTAAATTAAATATTCATCTGATTTGAAATTAAAGTTAAATTATTGATGATAAGAAATACTTGAAGGAGAGTACAGTACTTGATTAAAAATGCAGCTGCTCACATTGAATCTTAAAGACTCAGGGGCAGGTCAAATGCCAAAAGGCCAAATTTAATCTTCTTTTATTTGTTTAACTTTTTCCATTTACAAATGTTAAAGATGAGTAAAAAAAAGAAAATTCTAATTATTTATTAATACTGTAATACTGTATTTAGATGTTTTATTAACATTCTTAAAAGCTGTGAAATAAGGGTTTCGATATTTTACACTATTGAAGAAGTTGTACTAAATCATGTCTATTTTTTAAATAATTATACATCACAGCACGTTTGGTGCATTTCCTATTCATATACTACGCTCTATGCTCTACTACGCTCAGAAGATGCAGTGGGATTTATTTGTTGCCTTTTAAACTTTAACAAAATGCATAAGACAGATATCTGTCCCCAGATATCTGAGACAAACTGTCCCTAGATTTAAAAAATCCTGCTCCTTCAAATAACCAAAAGAAGAGTCCATGCATTTATTCTTAAAATACCGTACATAGTTTTATACAAAGATATTAATGCATGTCCATCCATTGTCTCCATTATTAAATGGGTATACTCATTGCCTGACAGATTTAAGGCTAAATGGATTCTACCACGTTAATACTTTACAGAAGGTATAAAGCTTTATAAATCACTCCTTTATGTAACGGATACAGGGCGGATACTGAAGTTGGTGTTATGAGGAGGCATTCCCATTTAATCTCCAGCTCTGTATATCCTCCCACATGTCCCACGGGAGCTGACAGGCTGTGCTGTGGATTGGTTGTCTCTGAGCTCCAGCTTATGATTCTTGTCCTTTGTGTGATGTGCTAGACTCTAGCCATAAACCTGGCAAGTGCAGTCACCTGTCTGGAGCCTGGAAAGGCATGGGAGCTTGTCCCCAGTGGCGACTGATAACAGACTGACATCAGTGGAGTTAGTTTGGCAGCCAGCTGACCTCTGCATCCTTGTACTAATTTCTGATCAGCAACCATCTGCTCGGCGAAGCTCTAACGACAAAGCAGTTTTCTAAGTAGCTCTGATGACCCCTGGAGAAAATTCAGTGGGGAGATAAAACTATCAGCCGTTGATTAGAATACTGATGGTGACCATTTGGAGAGAGTGTTGCTGGAGGAAATTAAATTATTCTTGCAATCTGGGTTTTTGCTGCTGATGCGACCAGTTTTGCTTTCATGTTTCCCTGACAAGTATGTAATATGGCATCTCTAAATCTCCAAATCTCTTCTGTCTATAACCATCGGATATAATTGTATCGAATGCATAGGATTTTTATTTAATCCATCCAAGTCTTCTTTGTAGTTTTTTATTAGTATCGATCCTGGCCAGTTACAGATTGCAATTGATATCGACAAACAAAGCTTTGGGTACGGATAGGAGAGCTATTCTGGATCTTGGTGAAGTGCATCATAATTAGCTTGGGCTTGCTTTTATTGCTGTACAATGGTAACAAAATAAATCTCAATTTCCCTGTCTAAAATGCACCATTATCTAAGTAGTAAAACCTGTGTGCAATGCATAATGTGGATTGGGATACAAAGTTCTTTCAGATTACACTGGATATTTGGTCTTATCGATGCAATGAAACTTTTGGGGAACATTTACTGCATAACATAAATACATTCTTCTGTAACATGGTAAAGGACAATAAAGTATTTACAAATTCTAGCCTTCAATTCACACTTCTCAGGGCACATGAATACATACAGTACATACAGTATACAGGTATACATGAATAACCAATCCTCCTGTGTATATATACCACTGCAACACACATATTACATGTTCATTACAAAGTGTTTTAATATACAGCATGTTAAATGAGATGACAACTGCATTGTACCCTTTGTATTAGATTAATTGCTGTCAGTGGTGGTGTATATAAACTTTTCACAACAAAGGGTGATTTATAGTTAAAATGCTAATTCAATTACGACACAAAACTCACAAAACACAAGTGGAAACATACAGTATAGAGGTGTGTTAAAAACCATGGATAGGAAGAACTTCTTTACATGAATTGTCACAGGAGTACAATACAAGCTATACAGCTATACTGTCAAAGCCAATACCATTTTTTTTCAAGGAGTGGCTGGATGAAATCCTTGGATTAATGAGCTGCTAACTGGCAAGAGGGGACAAATGCCTTCCTCTTGTTTTTAGCCTACTGTATGTCCTAAAATAAAGACATACTGTACAAATGCCCAAACTGATTTGAATATTGAACCTCACATGCTCTTTAATGTGCAAATTTTAGTTTTTTTTTCATCACAGATGTCTTCTAAATTGAGTACTATCGTTACTGTTGCTTTACATACTATTTTTATAAAAACATGCAGACATTGTCTGCTCTTTAATTTGTCTTTGTTAAGACAAAATGCAACAGGCTTTTTGTAGCCTCTGTCTTTTAATAAACTGATAGAACTCAATTTGTTATTCATTAAAATATTTTTAAACTGGCACCTTTGTGACAATCGTGAAACTATTACTTTACGAAATTAACTTTACCTAGAGTAAATTTGTTAAATTAAGGAAACTACTTTACAGCAGAAATGAAGTGAGTCATGGTTTATAAATAGACATCTCATTGGATAGTGCTTCAGTTCTCAAAAACTCAGAAAAGTACAGCACAAGCGAACGTCAAGTCTAGACTTGGTTTTCTTTCTCACAAAAAATGCTTTGCACATGACTTTAGATTAGTTGGCTAAATCTCTCTTCCTGGAGGGCTTAATGTCTTCTGGATATTGTTCCAACCTGAGTGGTCAATTAAACAGCATAGCACATTATCTTCATTCATACATATAAATAGTATTTTGCCTTAAAGTGTTTTACAGTTGATTCCTTAAAACACTTCAGTTGCATTTTACATTAAAGGTGCAGTTTCCACTAAACCACCTCAGAGCCTGGTTAGAAGTATTGCAATAATGCCATTAATTAAACAAACTATGTAAATGAGAGCTGAAATAGAACCAAGCTCTCATTTCCATAGTTCTTTAAATGGGAAATTTTTGATTGGAAAAAAACATAATGTCTTCATAATTTATTGCAGCTCTCTTTCCTATTCTACATTTTAAGATGTGCTGTACAGTTATCAGGTTTAACTTCCCAGGAGTAACTGCCCATTTTGAACACAGATCACTTCAATTTGATGCAGCAAATGACTGGAACGGGAGTCTGCAGAGTGAACCGAAACTTTTTGACCTTTTATCAAAAGGCATTTTCAATTGTATGATTAAATCATTCTTCTTCACCCTTAAAATGCCAAATTCTTTTATGTGATATACATTTCATTATTCTTTTCAGTCTCTTTTTTAACAGCTTTGTCTGCTGTGCTAGAATGGTTAAATCTTTTTGCCCGGGTCATCACAGTTCATGAAAGTTTGTTGTTAACTGCCCTATTTATTTACTGAACACCTGGAAAACATATTTGTTGTGCTCATTTCCTTACGAAAAGCTACTTATAATGGAAATAAGTGGCCTGCAACAACCTAATATAAGAATGTTTTTGAAACATTACCAGCCTTCCTTCAAAGTTGAAATTAGATGTTGTAAAGTAATATATGATTTTTGTTTAAAGATGTCATCTCTTCTAAAGGCAGCACAATTCCAACTGTCAGCAGTTACCTAGCATGTAATGTCTTTTTATAATAATTAATAATTAATCAAAATAATCATAAAGCATTGCAGCAAATGTTTTCCTTTGTCATTAGTAGACTACTCATTGTCAGACAAATGACTTGAGCATAGTGAACACATTCAATTCTAATTGAAGCAGGCTGTTCCTTGAAATTAGTTGAAGAGATTGCATTTTAAACAATTTTGTGTATGAATAATAATTGCTTTAGTATCTACCTTGGACTGCATTTTGATTTATGCCTCTTTTTATTACACATTTGTTTTACATGATCTGCAACAAAGAATTTTAGATATTGTGATTTTAGTACTATGAATCATAGCATAATGGGGCCCTGGGCTCAACTCCTGACATGCTATCTGCATGGAGTTTGTATTTTCTCCCCATGTTCATGTGGGTTTGCTCCAGGTGCTCCAGTTTCCTCCCACAGGCCAAAGACATGCTGGTACTGTAGGTTAATTGGCTTCTGGGACAATTGGCGCTGGGGTGAGTGTGCGCATGTCTGTGTGTGCCCTGAGATGGACTGGGGTCATGTGCAGGTGGTGTCCAGCCTTGCGCTCTTTGCTTTCCAGGATAAGTGCTGGCTCTCCTGCAACCATGAATTGGAGGTTGCGGTTTGTAAATGGATGGATGGATGAGTCATAGCATGAAAGTTCTCATTTGCCTTACGCATGACGGCATCTGTGTCTAAACAGGAGGAATGCTGCAATTTTAGGAACTTCATAAAGCACAAAAAATTGAAGCTGTACATCCAGGTGGCGTGTGGTGAAATTGTATTTAAAGCATTGGTTTACTAGCATCTTAGTGCTGCAGCCTATAGTGATCTCTTTTCTAATCCAGTCTCTGAAAAGCCATGCTGTTTTTTTTTTTGCAATGTATTCTTTGAGTTTACCAGATCAATGTATAACGTAATACTGCCGGCAACAATCTTAGGACTCCATTTTATGCTAAAAGTCCGCTTAGGTCAATTTGAAACTTTCTCCTTTAAGTGTAATCAAAAGTAGACGTTTTTGAATAGATAGTAAAACCTAAAAGGTGGAATCATTTAGTACTTTCTGAGAGAAAGTATTTTTGATATTTTATGAAAAAAGAAGCCTTGACCTTTCTTCCAGATGTGCAAGAAAAGCTTCTTTGTCAGAAATAAAAGGGCAAATCCGAAACCTTACACTCTTACTGCGGTACCTCGCTTTAAAGCTGTCATTCTTGTAACGGAAGTACAGTACAAGGCCTCAAAGTTACTACAACTAACTTGTACTATATAATAAATACAGCATGCAATAAATATTAGATATCCCTTGTTACAGGGGGATTGCAGTGGTGCAGGAGAGGGACTGGAATGAATAAATTAGATTAATACTGTGGATTGCAATCATTAATTTATAGGTAAATGAATTCATTAGAATCACACCAAGGTGAATAAAAATGTTTGGATCAGTTTCTGCAGAACTGAAACCAAGGTCTTTTAAATTAAGAAAGGGAAATGTGCTGTGGGAGCTTGCCAAAAAAGCAGAAATTCACAAAATTATTGTATAGATGCTTCCTATTTTCTTTCTATATATAGAGGCATACGGTACATTACAACGAAAGATCAGCAGTGATATTTGAGAGCAGCAGCACAAAACCTCAAATCAGCAAAATGTTATCTCATGGGGGAGGACAGATTTCGGCTACTTTTGGTGCTGTCCAGTGGAACGACAATTACATTTTGTTTTGTATGTCATCTATAGAATATCAGAAGGAATCATTCAGTAAAAACAAATCAAAGAATACCCTTAAGCAAGCCACAAAGATCTTTCAATGCACTACCCATCTGCTAGCTCCGTTTTCAGCTTCTGATGTTTAATGTAATGTGATCCTGATAGGGACTGGCTGTCTGGAATCTAATTTTCTCATTTAATCTGAAAATGTCTTCAAAATAATATATATGCTGTAGATGGGGTGCTGCTGTGAAGCTCAGAGAACAAATTCTCAGTTGTGTATGTGGTGCCCCTCTAAGACATCATGAAGATGGTATAAAAGTCTCAAGAGTGGGCAGTCAATCAGTCAATCAGCCAGTCAGTTTACTGGCACAGACAGCTTTCTGGAAAAGAATTTTAAAAGTTTTTACTAGGGCCAGTTTTGAGGGCAAGATGAGAACTGTTTTGAACTGTCTTAACAGTCCCCGTCCATGGTAGACAAGATATCATCCCTGAAGCTTATTAAAATTCTTGTTTATAGATTTTGTGAGCCCTTTAGCTGATTTTCTGTTTATTTTGTTTGCCTTCTTTCTCTTCACTGAATAAAAAATATTATGCTGACATTTCTGTGACTCTGCCATCTGATAGGCAAATTCATTCCCAAAACTGTGTACAAGTGATCTAAGTAAAAAAAAATTGAAATAGATTACCTGATGCCAAAAAAATCTTCAAGCCTACATTTTATGCTACTTTTCTTATATAAAATGATTATGATCTTAAATCTCTTTCATGCAGTGACTTTTCAGTTTATGATGTAAGACCTAAGAAATACAAATCTCTTTACAAAAAAATAGTTTCCTGTCGTATTTGTTATGTGTGTACGTATTTGTTATGTGTGTCTGTTTTGCAGAGAACCTCACCTGTTCTCTGCAAAACAGACATTACCAGTGGAGCTGAAGGAACACAAGCAACGATCTCTTGGCAATCTGTTGTACTTGGATTAAAAAAAACAAGTTTATGACTGGTAATGACTGGAGCTCCAGAGGAATGCCTTCATAACCTTGCACATTGCATGATGTGTATCCAGCCAAATATATGGGACTTTGGCACTTAGAGTTGTGGCTGACCCCAGTCACAGCTCATGGGTTTGCAACCATGGTGACACTGGACTGTCCATTCCCTGAGGTAAGGGAGTGAAAATGGCAACATATCACATACTAATGAACTGGAGCTCACTGAAGCCATGCATGGATAATGCAGGTCAGACTCTCTCACCTTTCCAATGTATGCTTAAAAGGAAGAGTTCTTATCAATTTTCTTTTTTTTTCCACAAAAAGGGAAATATTTGACCAAAATATCTCAAGATAGAGAAAAAAAATAATGGGCTAATTGATGCACTTGGAAAATTCAGGGAATAAAATAAGTAGGAAGAAAATATATTAAGTTTGTTTTTATAAGAAAAAAGGAAATGAGTTGGGTAGCTTTTCTGGAGTGAAGGTGTAGTTCGAAAGTGGCAGCAGTCTGTAATGAACACAGCGAGTTCATGTTATACAAGTTTTGTCTCTTGAGCAGGTTTTGTAGGTATTAGCAGAGTAATCCGGATATGTACTTTGACTTTCAGTCTGTTGAAGTTATCGTTACACTGACATGGGACAGTTGTTTCTGTAGATTAGCAGACATTTACCAGTAAATGAAATTAATCGCATATAAGGGAGTATCCCCTCATCATGTTTGCCGAGGCTATGGCTGGACTTCAAAGCAGCTCGTTGACAGACGCTGCATTAGAAACGGGCTGCTGAGCTCTCCGTGTTTTGGCAGGAGTTTCTGGCAGAGTCCCTGCCCTGGGACAAGCTACAGCTGTAACACACAAATATAGTGACTCAAGCACTGAGATAGTCTGCAGCTTGGAGCTATAACTTTAGCTAGAAGCACTGCAATCTTTCCCTGATTCTTGGGCTATCTTTTACATCCACAAATAATACATAAAGGTAATTTTAACATGTCAAAATCACTTTGCCATGTTGGAATGAGATGACATATTAAGAAGGTTCATTTTATCTTAGAATTCTGAAATTACAATCCCCAGTTGCTTGAATAATTCATATATGATTATGTGAAAAAAAACTTTGCTTTAGGAAAAACTGAGAAGTCATGAACATGTGAAATTACTTTTTACTTAAACCCCTGGGTAGTAAATTATGTTTTTGAATTGATTGTAACAAAACCACAGATTAAAAAATCATAGATAAAGACATACATTTTCTTATTCGATTCTAGTTTGCTAGTACGTTTTCCTTTTTTTCTGATGAAAATTTAAATTGTCAGTTATCAACGTTCAGACTGAAATATTGATTTGTTTGAAACCAGCATAACTTTGTAAACCAGTACCTTGAAATCACATATTTACACATTTCTGCTTTATATTCAGTGATTTGTGTGTTATTTCCTTATTTCTGTTTTATCTGTGTTTTGTAAAGGGATGCTTAATCAGCTTTATATTGCATTGTTAAAAGGGGGCCAGATAGTCACAGTATGATGATCTCATCTGATATACAGTATGTTAAGAATGCTGCAGCAAGACCTTTTAATAGTGGCTCATCTCCAATTTAGTATTCAAAATATCATATTTCTCCGGGGTGCTCTTATTATTATGTTTTTGTCTCTGTGTGTAGCTAATGCATAACAAACTAGAACACGAAAGTAATTTTTGCATGTTGGCATTTCTCACTGTTTTCTTTGATGACAGGAAAGGAAGAAGAGTGTTGGGTTTTAGGTATACTCACAACCAAATGCAATTCCTGCTTTAGAGGTCCCCTATGACCTTTTCTTTATTACACATTTATGAGATTTGTATCATTCACATCCTTGCCATAAAATGGCCTACATCTTGCTTAAAGCGATTTTGTGTTTACAGTTTGCTTGTGAATTAAACCACGAAATAGAAGAGGGTTTCTATTTTTGTCTTGATGTCATAAACAAATGAAGACTGAAATGTAATTCCTGCATGCATTTGAAGAGATAATTGTCATTAATTAGAATT